>NC_059490.1:10468846-10653846 GCF_018139145.2 Gymnogyps californianus | reverse complement strand
TCTCTCCCTTTTTCTTTAAATAAAAATTAAAAAAGAGAAAACCCAAATAATAACAGCGCTTGCGTTATTTTCAGATGCAAAATGCTTCTTTCACTCCGTGCTTCTGAGAAGACTTAAGGAACTGCAGAACCTCGATAATAACTAACTTCAAAAGGGTGAAAAGCAAAGCCAAAAGTCCTTAAAATGAAACACAATCCACTCAGGAAACGCCGGTGTGGGAAATTAGTCTTTCTTCTCAAAACTGTTTGTGCATTTTGATAGCAACAAACGTCATGCACAACCCCCTTGCTCCTCCTTTGCGCATCCCACCGGCACAGGGGTTTCAGCCCAACGTGCTGCTTCGGCTCAAATGGTGGAGGATGTTGAGGAAGGTGCGACCGACCCTGGCCCCGCTCCTCCTCCTAACCAGACTTACGAGCTCCTGGAAATCTCCCCGCACGCCCTTCTGTGGGGCTGGGTACAAGGCTCCAGGAGAAAAACGGTGCTTTCCTGCCCAGGAGATGGACAACTGACATCCCAGCCCCAGAAAAAACTCCTTTGCTTTCAACAGGGATGGGTTTTCACCTGGGACAAAGCCAGGGCTTCCTGCTGGTGAGCTCCTGTTTCAGGGTGAATTGCCCTGATGGTCACCCGCTAGTCATCGTGCCACTTCAGCTGCTTGTCTGAGCTATGAGCTGAAATAGTTAAAGCATCTCTCATACGGGAGGCAACTGTTAAAGAACAGAGTCAGAGCTTGTCCCCAGGATGGGAGAAACCATCCCTGGTGCGATGCTCTTGCTTCCATTTCCTTATGCTACACCCTGGCACTGCGCGCCCAGGCCAGCTCCTGTCCTGCGGTCCCTACTCTCAGACGTAGCTTTACCTCCTCGGAGGCCAGAGATGTCCCCGCACCATCTCCCACGTTTGTGTTTCCCATCTGCAATCGCTCCACCTGGGCTGGGTGGCCATGAGCCCGTAACCTCTCCCTTTGCCCCCGAGCAACCCACCGCGCAGAGCCCTCTGCCCGTGTTACGACGAGGGGCTAGTTTTACAAATCCTGCTCGAGCCTTGGGGCAGGAACCGTGCAGGGAACTGCTCACAGCTCCACTGAGTCGGGGCAGGGATCCTGCCCGCATCAAGTGGAGAAGGTGCCCTCCAAGCTGACCGCTCGGCTGCTGTCCCCAAGTCCTAGGCTATGAAACACTTGCAGCTGAGCTTAATTTTTTTGAAAGTTTTGGTTCGCCTTAAAAAAAAAGGTCAAAATAACAACAAAGCAAAAATTCATGAATTCCAATAACATTCAAATCTCCCTCAGATTAGGCTTCTCGCTGGCCCCAGCTGGAGCAGACGCTAGTAAATCGGCACTGGGGAAATACCCTGGTGATATTTTCTTATCCAGCATTTAGGAAGCAAATGATATTATCAGTTAAAATCCAACATCATATATGGCAGAGCCCTGCCAGGCTCTGGGGCCGGGAGGAGCAGCCCAGCATCGCTCTGCCACAGCACCGGCCGTCCCAGCCTGACCCGCAGCATCTCTTCGCAGGGCTTTGCCATCACGTTTGGCAGGGCGGTGAGTGGGTGCAGCCCCGGACAGCCATGGTCGCCTTCCCTTCAGCACTATTTTCCCCCTTTATACACTATAATCAGTAGGACGCATGTTTCATTACTCCCGCGCCTCCGATGGAGTCGCTTTGGACCCTTCTCCAAACGCAGCAGGACATCAACCCCAGGGCCATGGCCAGGCGGCGCTGCAAGGAATGAGACCAGGCTCAGCCTAAAGTTACAATCCTGCAGTAATGCCTACGCAGATGGATTCCTGGGCAGAGTCCTTCTGGCTCCGCCGGGAGACCTGCCCGCAGCCGGTCCCCGCGGGACCTCCCCGAGGCCACCCATGCACGAGCCCTCTGCCATGCCCACCGCGGGCCAAGCCTGTTTGGGGTGTGCTGGGCACACGCGCGTGTGTGTTACGGAGCCGTACAGCACACCGGTCGTTTATCTGTGACTTCCAGACATCCGACAGCTCAGTTGGAGCTACCGCTATGAGTGGGCTGACGGATGTCCGGAAATCCAGGCATGGGGCCAAAGTCCACGAATTCTGGCTGGGCAGAACTTTCAGGCTGGGAAACCTGGACATATGGGAGCCCCCGTCCGTGCCATCGCAAGCCCTGAGCCAGGAGGGCGGCAGGACCAGGATGGTCAGGACATTGCTGGATCGTCAGGGCTGTATCTATTTTCAGCTCTGTTTGTACCAGGAAGGGAACGTATATTACGTAGTGTAAAATGGGTAAGCTGTTTTGGGGATTGGTGGAGAAGACATCAGTGCAGCATGCAGACAAAGATTATATTATGATTAATCAAGTTAATGTACTGTACATTGTTAACACTAAAATTTTCAGAAGAGGCGTGTCCAGTTTGCATGTGTGAGGTTTGATTCCTCTTGATTAGAATGGGCTAATTTCCTACAAAACATATGAGTACATATTTTTTCTTTTTTTTTTTTAATTCCTCTGACTCAGTGAGATATTTCGCTCTACGGCTCTGGCAAACCTTTCTGCAGTGCTCTTCAAACTCCTTCCCCAGCTTGCACCAACCTTTCTACAAAGCGAGGGCCTGATCCAGCAAACCCCAGGTACTGCGCACAGTGCTCCCTGCCCGGAGCAGTCCCTTGGAGGCCAACGAGATGCTTCAAGGCTCTGCGCTGCCCCAGGAGAGGCCCCAGGAGACGGGGGACATCAGATGGCAGGGAAGTGTGACAAGGCTGCCGGGTGAGAGATAGGAACTGCAGCTGATAGAAACTTTGGGGTATTTTCCTCCCTTTATACCAATACTGAAGTTGGCCCCATCCCTTCTGAAATGATCGCTCCTTGCTAAGCAGGTCACAGCACAGATGAAGTACCCCGAGTGCATTTTGCTCTCAAAGGATCGATGACCTCAAAGTAGGTAAACCCGCATCATCCCACCCTCTACCCCAAACCCCGCATGTGCTCGGAAACAATAATTTTGGGTAGAGAGCTGGGATGAGGTGCTTGCCCTGAAAACTCTTCCCAAAACTTCTCCCACCCTTGTGCATATGCACGAAGGGGCACAAACGGCCAGTCCGGCACAGGTCCCCCGGGAAAGCGACTGGGGCGCTGGGGACAGGGACTAGCTTTGCCACGTGGATCATCTATCAGGCCCCGGACAACGCCTTTCAATGGGGATTTAATGATGATGAGCAGCAGACCCCTTCCTGCTTTTACGTCACCCCTGGGAGGCTGCGGAGAGACAGGCTTTCACGGCCGGCTTGCACTTTCCCTGACCCTTGAACCTCGGGGCCAGCACTTTTATGGGGATGAAGCGACACAGTTCCTGTAACCTGCCTCGGGGGCCCTGAAAAATTAGACTGAATCAAAGCAGAAAATGAGTTTTCATTTATCTTGTGATGATGCACGAGGTTACATGAAAGACAAATAGCTGCTTCTGACTCTTCCTTTATCATTGTCACTGCAATTAATAGGCTGTGGCCTTCGTTACTGTGTTAGTACTAAAGAGACCGCGGGCCCCGGGGGACGTTAACGAGAGGAGAAAAGCAGTCCAATCTTCTAAAAGTTCTGTCATGTTACGATATGCTAACCTGTTTCTTTTTAACTTGCTGTTAAAGCGCTGGTGACTCAGCCGGACGAGCAGAGCATTGACGCTGCCAGAGCTGATCTGCCACCTCCAGCAGCGGCATCGCCGGTCCCGCTCCCTACGGCTGGGGCGGTGGCGAGGAAGGGCGAGGGGAGGTGGGCGAGGGCTTCCCAAGCCTTGATGGCCTTCACCGGCCCCCCCTGTGCTGCGGCGGGTGTCCCCAGGTTGGGTGGTCCCCAGCTGGCATCTAGGTCAACATGCAAGTTTGATGCAACCACCAGGATGGTGGGAGTTCACGTTTTCTTTTCGGGGCTGGCAGCCCTCCCCAAGGCAGGACTATTTCGAGCATGGGTGACACAAGCTGCCCCGGCAGTGCAGCCATCCCCCAGCCTGCAATGCTGACCGTTGCTTTCCAAGCTTGCTGCGGCCCGTGCCTTGCTCCTCCGTCCCAGCAGTGGGGCCACCTCCGCCCCATCCTCTCCCAGAGTCCGCACGGCCTCTCTGCTCACACCACCACCATGAGACACCTTCTCTCCTTCATTATACTGTATCCCAACCATCAAATCCCCATCCCGATGGAGTTGAGAAAGCAGTCGAAGTTATTCCCACCATCAGTTACGCAGGACAGGGAGTCATCTGTCACCTGAAACACGTGCACCACCACAGATCTTTTCCCACCTCATAAAAGCAGATGAGCCGTGTGTGTGTGTGCTTGTGCGGTGGCTTCGGCTGCGTGCCGAGAAGGATGCTCGAGCTGAAAGACGGTTCGGGGGACACAGCCGGGCCTGACCTCCTCACTGGCTTGGTGTTGCCGAGCCCTGTGTGATTTATTCTGCCTGTTAATGCCATCTGCCCGGTTTTCGGACTGTATGGCTCCAAGTGCCCAGAACCAGCTCAGATTTTCCCATTGCCTCTGTCCTCCCACCACGGAGAATGAGGATCCCAAGGGGTTTCCAACTCTCCTGTCCCATCAAACACTCCCAGGGGACAGCACTGCCTCTCCCAAGGCTGCAGTGCCAGGGAGAAAGCTTCTCGCCTCGCAAAATAACAGCAAAAGGGAGGAGCACACACACAAACTGACACCGCAGAGCCGATACTGTACGGGACCTGCTCACAAATTCCCACACCAGCGACAAGCCTGCCCAGGGTATCGGAAAACTGCTGAGCGGCTCCCCCGGGACCAGCCCCGGGACCTGCGTTCACGCCTAATCTGAAGCGGAGCCGTTTTGGCTCTCCCCTGCTGCTCCCTCCAGCTGCCGGGGACCAGTGAGAACCAGTAATCCCACCTGGAGGGAGTTACAAAGCAGAGAAAGTCGCTGGGGTTTGATGTGCAGAGCCAGACTTCTCCCCTGCCTTCAATTTGAGACTCCAACACGTTCAAAGCTCTTTATATGTATCTGAGACAAACTTGGCTGTATGATTAGAAGCTTAAGTACATCTACCCCAAATTTCCAGAAGACTTTGTGGGCTCGTGCTTACATTAATTCAGGGGTTTCCCATTCAAAGCTAACTCTGCACTGCAACCTGGTTTTGACCTTTATCATTAATTTTTGGTGCTAAAACACTTCTAAAGGCTTTGGTGTAACCTATTCTTAAGTGACTGCGGCACTATTCTCTTTAATTGGTGCTTTTTGAGGTTAATTGAAAAGGAATCCATGATTGGCAAATCAAAATTAAGAGAATTTTGTAGGGATTAAAGTTCTCTTGAAACAGGAGGGAGAAAAATGTTTATCTGGGAAAATGAAATTGCCATGCTGGGGATGTACATTCCCTGTCCCATAGCTCGGGTATCCCCACATCCTTAGCTCCTCTAACGGTGAAATATGGGGCCACGCAGGGGCTGGTCCAGACCAGGAAGATGCTATGGGTATAAAGGCTCATTTTAATCTAAATGCAGTTAACATGCTCAGAGTCATTTGGGATAAATGGGATACTTAAGGACACATGATGGCTAATCTCTGCTATGACATTTGTGAAGGAGGAGGAGGAATAATTTAGACGGAGGGTATTGTACTGCTCACGAGTTATCCCCTCTCTCCCGTCGTAAGTGGAACTAATTGTCGGAAGGATAGCTGGGCACACTGCTGGCACCTCCCGGTCAGGGGTCCTGAGACATCTCACCAACGTTCTCCAGCTCCTCTGCAGATGCATTACTGACCCCATTCTGCAGACGGGGAACTGAGGCACCGGAGCATTGCCATACAGCGTTGAGATGGTGCTACAGAGCCTCTGAGCTCAGACCCCTGGTGCATTTGCAGGCAAGAGAGCCAAAGTGGTACAAAAAGCAGGGGAGAGTGGCTAGGCAGCTCGCTTACTGGCAGTGATACATGGGCACGGGGCAGGTACAGACCCTGCCGCTCGCCTGCCTGCCCAGGCACAGCAAGGAGTATTTCTGGGGCTTCTACAGCAGGGCTCAGACAAGAATCGCTTGTGTTTCTAAACTTAATTAGAGACATTTTTTACACTTTCTTTTAGATGCAGATTCTAGGCTTTGCATCTCTCATCATGTTGAGGCTCTTTCAAGCACCAATTTCTTGATCTGCACTTGAAAAACATTGCAAATTATCAGCAGAATCAAGAAAACCAAAAGATTTTCAGCTGATTTTCCACAGCCTTTGTTCAGCGCAGACTTGGCAAAGCCTTGGCTCCGAGTACCACTGCTCCCCAATGTCACTGCTAGAGCAGAAGTATCAATAGACAAATATTCTTTATACCAATCGTGGCAGCATGGGTTTGGGGAACCTCAAGGTCGTAAAAGCGTGAAAACATCGCTCCTTCTCAAGTGCTGACCCCTCTGAACTCAACAGCAAAACTCCCCTTGACTTAATGGAGCCGGGATTTCGCCCCTAGATGGCTCTAGGATATAAGTTGTTTCAGGCTATGCTGAAGGATGATTTGCAAATCTCCGTTCCCTGTTTGTATCACAGCAGTAGCTGAGGGTCTGGGTATTTCCTCCAGACGCGGGGCGTAGCGGGTGTCCTTGTCCCAGAGCACCTGCGTAGCCTGTGCTACTCAGCGCCGTGCATGGTGTGATGCCCCTTCGCACAGCACAGAGCCCCGGCAGCGCGGCAAATGCTAGAGACCATAGAAAAGACTCAGCAGTGTCCTTGCATTTGTAAGCTGCTCTCTCCTGAACCCAAGACAAGACCTCGTTTGGTTCTTGTAAATGAACCCCCCAGCTCTGATACGCTGCTGGTGCTGTAAGCAGCAGGGCTGGATGGGGAACGTGGTTCTTGGGGTTAAGAGCAAAGACACCAATGCATCGCTTTGGATAGACAGAAGATCTGTAAGAAAAAGTGACAGATCCCGGGGCAGGGAGAGGGAAAGAGGCAACTTAGGGAAAGAAGAAACGCAATAGCTCTTCCCTCCTGTTCTGCTGGTGAAGCTTTCTCCACCTACTGGTAATTAAAATACAAATGATATGGCCAGAATATCCCTGCCCGCAGAGACACATTGCCCATTTCCGCCACAGAGATGAAAAGTTTAACCACCATTAATGGAGTGGTGGGGAAAGCATTTGCCATATACACTCCATCACATATTTATGATGCTTGAAAAAAGATCAATAGAAGCTATATGCAAGGGTCTATAAATTTAATGTAGCATGATCATTTAGTATCAGTTGTTTCTTAGATTAATAACACAGGGAGGGGCCGCAATCCTGAAACATAATAAAGTAATGCTGACCTGTTACGTACAACATGCATTGAGTTGCCTCCATCGCCCTGGCCCTTTGCTAGACGCTGCCTCAGGCAGTGAGAGGGACTAACCCGCCGGGGTGCCCGTGCCGCCCCGGTGTACCGCACCCGGAGCCGGCAGCACCCACCGCCGCTGACTGCGCTTTCTCGGCCACTAATGTGCACAAGCAGCAAGCGAGAGGGAAGAAACTGTGCCATGAAGATGCCCCCCCATGACGAAGCCCTCCCAGCCGAGCGCTTGCTTCCTCCAGCCTGCCGGAGGCAAAAGTGCTCGGCATCCCTCTGCCTGCGCTGAAACATCCCCGCCTGTCTCCACCGGCTGCGCAGGGGCCAAGGACTGGCTCTTCGCATTGACCACAATATGTTATGGTTCAGTGGAAGGACCTTAAACTTACAGACAAGGACAAGGCAGTAAAAGATGAAGCACCTGAACCCCCCATTTCCAGATTACTAGACCCCAGGTGTGTGCTAGGGAGCAGTTAAATTTCATCATTACCCTTTCTTCTATGGTATTTTTTATAGTCCTTTTTACTACTGGCACTAAAGGTGCCGGACGCATCCCAGGAGCTAAGAGGACATCACTCGTCAACCTGACTGCTCGCTGATATAAAAAATGACAAGTCCTGGCTTAATCTTTCTGATAACTGTGTTCTGCATGGCCCATCCATCTCCATGGAGGAGTTTTGGTGAAGCCGGAAGACAAGAACATCACAGCATTTAAGAATGAAAAATTAAGTGCCCTTTTTGAGCACAGCATGGAGCTTATTACCGCAGAAGTGTTTGCCTGCTACTCCTCAGGTTGTGTGCATGTGCCTGCACTTGTCTGGAGCGAAGCTCCTGCTTTCAGCCTTTAATAATTTGGCTGCAAACAGGAAAACAGAAAAAAACAGACCGACCGACCGACCGATTCAAGACACCTACAAATTCAGAGACCTCTGACTTCAAGCAGTCAAACCCAGGGATGCAGGGACACAACAAGCCTGCCTACAGACTTCCAAACCACTGCTGGGGCTCTGCGTCCCCTCGTGGCAGCAGAGCCATGCGGAGAGCTTGCGAGAGTCTCACAACAGGTTTCCTAAAGCTCCAGCTCCTGGATTCAGGGGAAAATAAGAAAGTTTGATATATGTGTAAAACCAGTGGTCACGGAGGAGAGTTTTAAAATCTGAGCCTCGATGGCCTAAAGCAAATGCAGAAAGCCCCTAAAATTATTATTTTTCTAGTACCTTTTTTTCCCATTCTGCAAGTTGGCATTGCTGAGCTTTATCCCGATGTGCCCGTTAGTCCCTGAGACCTGGGGCAAATAGCTGCACCCCGCTCAGCTCCCGTTCACTTGAAGATTTTTAAAAACACAGGCGCTAGCCACAGATATTATTGTATCAGAAATTAGGCTCTTTTCATGAATCTTGTGCCTTCTCTATCTGGCTGTAGTGTAGCATTGCCAAAGAGCAGGTGGAGATCTGCAGCCCCAGAGGCAGGACGGCATCTCTCTGCCCAGCTCCCTCCCATCCCTCCGTCCATCCACAGATGTTGCAGCTTCATGTGAACTGGCAGCATAGCAAATTGTAATTTAATTAACTCTTAAGCATTCCTGTAATCCAGGCTGACAGGGCTCCCCCAGCCCTTTGGTTCAGGAGTCCCGTCTGCATTGTCTCTTTTGGCAGGCCAAGGGTATTGTTTGAGGAGCCAAAGTTGATTGAGTCGTCTTGGAAGGACGACCTGAAGCCCCTACGCTGGAGCGCAGGCTCCCGCCACCCTCCATGCCTGACATCCTATGCCTGGATGTCAGCACGCCCTGGCTTACAGAGGCCCAGACTGGCTTGTTTTAAGCCCTTATTGTTCATTTTAAACACTCAATTGAAAACGACTTTAGCAATGGGAAAGGAGCCAGACGGATGGTCTCGGAGAAGGTCCCTGTCCTGGCACAGGCAGGCACCGAGCCGCAGGAACCACCTCCAGCGAGAGGGGAAGGGGGTTTCCAAAAACAGTTGCTAAATCCACAGCTGCTCTGCGCAGGCGACCAGATGAAGAGCAAGTCAGCCCTAGCAGAGAGACGGTCGCCTGACCCCCTTAGAGCCGCCCTGCTGCTCGGAGCCCTTCCCCACGCATTTCACCTACGGTGGTGATGATGGCTGGAGGAAGAGGAGCTTGGATGCTACTCCACAAGGCAGAGCTGGGCTGATGCCGAGCGAGTCCCTGGTTTCCCCGAGCCTCAGCTCTCCCTCAGCTGCAGCAAGACCAGGACGCTGCCCTTCGGCACAGGGCTTTGCAAGGCGAGCACACCGGCAAGGAGCTGCTCACACCGCAGCGCAGACACCACGGAGAAACCAAGACAAGCTCTTGGCCTCACTGGCATGTAGGCCAGCGTGCCAGAAACAGAAGTCTCCACAGCCCATTTCAGGCACCTCATCATGAATTGTCCTCCTGGGTCATTTGAAATGGCTCTTTACATCCTACTCCTCCAGCTCTGAGGTGTTCCTTCGAGCAAGACAACTCTCACGGGCTTTAATGGGGAGAAGGCGGCCAGCACTAAAACAATACACAAGGGAGAGGGGAGAGGTGGAAATTTTCTATTGAAACCTACTTTTCGTGGAAAATTGGGTTTCCAACAAAATGAAAGCAAGTGCTGCTTCTTTTCCTGCTGTTTTGATTTTTTATCAGAAAATTAAAGAGAAGAGCACTGTCACAATTTCTTTCCCAATTTTTTCCTTTTCAGCTTCTTTTGGCCAAAGGGTATAAAAGATATTTTGGGTCCCTCCCACAGTTTCTCAGGTTTCATATTTTCAGCTTCCTGATGCAAAGCTGGGATTCTGCGTGGGGAATTCAAACAACAAACAACCCCCCCGAGCTCTCCGTGGCTCCCTGCAGCCCTCTTGTCCAGGGCACTGACACGTTGCAGTATTCACCCTTGCGGAGCCTTAGCAGCTACGTCCTTTTCCATAGGGTTTATGTGGATTTCAGGTTTCCTGAGTCTCCCAGTCCTTCCACTGAAGCTAGCTGCCACAATACATGTCCTGGACGTTATCTCCGTTTCCTCCCCTGCTGTACTTTATCATGTGAATAGGACTCCTGTGGCACACCTTGCCCAGCACGAAGATGCTGGGCTGCTATCCCAGTGCCACGTTAAACAACAACAGTACGTCTGGCACATACGGCCCCGACGGAAAAGCAGTTTTGCTCCTTCCTCCATTGAAGACAGAAAACGACGAACGCTATCCCAGCACCGTGGCAGCAGCCATGGTCTTAGCAGAAAGGGGTGCAGGGCTCAGCCTGGGCAGACATGGGTCACAGTGCTGCTACCAGCGTTCATCTGTGGCAACTTTGACAGAGTCAATCTACCAACCCTTATCCACATTGGAGCAGCGGGACCTGGTAATTGAACACGCCTTTCCTGAGCGCTTTAAGCATCATCAATGAAAATGGCTAAATAAATTCTGCCAATTAAAACACCCGGTTCCCTCCGTTCTACCTGTCATTAAAGAAAGTTTCATTTATGAAATGCATTAATCGTTGGATCTCCAAAGCCCCATAAACCTGTGAACCTGTGAATCCTGCCTGGTGTATAATCTTCTAATCTCCTCCTCCTTAATCTGCTCACTATGGAAACCCCTGTCATTAGGAAACAAATGGCTTTGTGGGCTGCCTTATTATTTGCAAGGCAAGATGTAAAAGAGGGCGAAGCTGATCTGGGAGGACAGTATAAATTACTGTGGTGTTTACTTCAGTCATGTAAAAGAGCTAAACAGTGACTGGTAATAAAATAGCAATCCCGTTATCAGAGAAAAGTTTTAAAACCAGATTAAGGGGGATGCTGTTTGCTTTGTTATCGTGCCTGCCCTCTTCCTGCCAGGGTGTTTATCAGGTAAGTGACTTCAGGCAGAGATGCGTGTGTTCATTTATTATCAATTCCCGTGTTGTTTTGTGAGAGGTGAAGCCACAGGCTAATGAAAACGTACCACGTAGCCTGTCTGCTTGCCGCTGGGGATGGCACTCGGAGCACAGCGCGGGGGCTGCAGGCACCGGGCGGCCCCGCACAGCCGTCCTCCCGGGGTGCCAGCCTGGCGGCAGCCCCCAGCACCCCAACGCTTGCAAGGAAGGTGGCACAGCCTGTTCCCCGTCGCTTGGGTGCAACCACCCCAAATTACCAGTGACGGCTCCACCTGAACCGACGTGACTGGAGCTTGCACACAGCCTTTACTAAATCACTTCTCTGGCCAAACTGCGTTCTTCGTTAGCTGTCCTCTTCTGTGCCCAGCACATGAAACACAATTGCCCCTGCCCAAGTACCAAGCTTGCGTTTTGGTTGCTGTCCATAGATCCTCACTTTTTCCCATCTGAGTGATAAGGTTTTCTTAATCAAAAGGTGCAGGGGTAGAAAGAGAGAAGGTCTGTTGTATTTCAGAGGGAGGCAAAGCCGGTCAAGGCAGTGCTAACCCGGAGCAGCGCGGCTCCCTCAGCACAGCTCCAGCTCTGCCGTCACACTCCCTGGCAGCCGGCGTTTCACCTGCAAACTGCATTCAGGGGCGATCGCCGGCTCTCTGTGGATTGCACGCTCTCAGCCTCTGTGCCGCAGGCCTGCACCCCACATTTTCCTCCTCAGCTCCCCTTCCCGTGCTGTCCTCGTCTCATCTCCTTCGCGTGACCTGGGACCGTCCCCGCGCTCCGTGTGGCATGACGCTGAGGACGGCAGAGCTCCCGTCTCAGCCGGGACATTTGCACACACTTATACAACACGGAGCGATACAAATTGGGCACTGTCCTGGCTCAAACCCGACTAACAGCAATGAGACTAACAAGAGTGGTGACAACAGCAGAGCAACTAGGTATAAAAGATAACCTGGCTCCCTGAAAATACACCCAGGGCTCTGCATTGAGCAAGTATCTGATTTTTTTTAACTTGGAGGGCACACCAAGTCTGAACGATGGAAGGCTGGAGTCCTTTTATGAAATCAAGGAGGGATGCGGGATGCAGGAGGCGGCGGTGGAAAAACCCTGGGCTTGGGTGCGGGCAAGGGAGCCGGCTCCGGGTGAGAGGCGGCCGCTGCGACGGGAGCCGGGCACTGCGGAGGGGGGAATTGCTGAACGGCTGCTTTCTCCGGAGCCATTACCAGCGCTGACCTTCGGCTCAGCCAGCGTGGTATCCACTGCTGCTGAAACCTCATCCATCAGCGACCCCGAGGAGGAGGAGACACAGGCGATAGGAAACCAGGGGAAAAAGCAACGTGAAATAAGAAGAGAATTAGAAAAGCAGGGACCCCAATTCTAAATGTGCTGACGGTGCTGTGCTGTAATTAATAAGTACCAAATCTAACGGGGATTCGTATAGCGCAGGGAAGAGCACCTCATTAATCAAAGCCCAAGGTGTCGAGATGCCAAACAGGAGGAGGACCCGCCAGACACAGGCAGGGAGTGGAACGGTCCCCCGGAGCGAGAGCCGCGGCTGCGGCATGCCCTCCGGATCAGGCAGGTACAAAACAAAATTAAACCCCCTAAAGTATGACCTGCAAACCAAAACCCACGAACAGTTTAAAGCATAAAGTTCCTGAGGATTCTAGCAGCTTTTTCATGCCTGGAAGAGATGGGAACAACGCAAACGGGATCTCACGTCTAAAACTGTTACCAGAAACCTCTGACAAGTCAGAGGCCCATCATCCGTATCAGAAGACGCCAAATGCCGGAGTCTGCAGATATCAATTCAGCAACACAGAGGGAGTTATGGTTCAGCCTCAAGCAATGCTGTGCATGGGGGACTTGCTAGAGATCAGTGAACGCACGTGCTACAGAGTGGCTAGTGAACCAGGCTTGCCGGTACACTGAGCAACGAAACGAGAGCAAAGCAAAGCTTGTAGAAAGGGCTACCCATCGCCCGAATCCATTTGTGCTTTCTCATTTCAGTGCAGCCACCCTCCTCTTCCCTCTCTTCTGGCAGCTCTGTCCCGCTCCATCCTGGTATTTCAATTTCTCATTCCTCTGTGGGTGCGTTCTCACTAGCTGAGCTCATTTTGCTCAAGTACCCACCTAGATCTCTTGGACCACTTTGATTTTTTGCCTTGTTTATCTGCTAACAGGGTATAATTTAAAGAACAAAAAAGGACTATTCATTTTTTGAGAGAAGAGAAGAGGCTTGCCAGCTATTTAGCTAAGCCTTCTTTGATAGAAAACTTTAGCAGGCAATCATCAGTAAACCCAGTATTTGCAAAATGGAAATAAATGAGAATCGTGTCTGGAAGCCCACCGCGTCCATCTCCACGTGCTTTGTATTGCTTCTGTGCCAGCTGCCTCCAGACACGGTTATCCATATCTAAGTTTGAGAGTGCTGGATGTGGCCTCTAGCCCCAGTCGTCACCACTGGCTTACTGGGAAGCCCTGGGAAAGCCTTTTTGTCACAATCGCTCCTGAGCAGAACGAGGACAGTAGAAGCAGTGATTTCTGTTTGAGATCCAGCAATGTAAGGCGCCAGAGAAAACCCGGCAGCGGTTGTTGTCACTAACAGGTCACTGCGCTTCAGGTTGACTAAGAAAAGAGCCGGGGAACGCTGCCGTTCGGGAATGCTGGAGTCAGCCTGACCGCCGCACACGCCTCTCCCCGCTCCTCGCAGCATCCCGAGCAGCCAACACCGGCACCCGCATCCCAACTGATGAAGGAACCGCCTGGTGCCAAGTTAGACACACACTTTGTAGCAAGGGGTTCCCACCCGTACCAATCTAGCCACAGCAGCACTATATGAACTTTTCCCTATAAATATAGATTCATACAAACAAGAGCAACAACAACAACAACATATTAATGCCCCTAGTTGCTTATTCACAGTCAATGGTTATGTTTTCCTTCAAGCAAGCCATTAAACTTGTTAGCTCCTGGTTAGACACTAATTTTCTTTTTCAAAGCAGCAGTGTGTTAGGAATTATGTTAATGAAGTATAAATCAAATCCATACTTAAGTCAAAAGGCTGATGCCATCTAAACATATCCTATGTATCAACAGCAATACAATTTCATAGGTGTAATCCATCAACAGCCAATCTGGTCAGCTACTTCATTAAAGATAGATAATTAATGTCCAGTAATAATCTGCTGCCTTGATTTTGTTGTTCTTGAGAAAAAAAAAAGGAGAAAAAAAAAATTTTTAGGCAGTCTTAAATGGCATATTTTAAAGGAGGTAATTGTTGAACATTAATTTGCTATCAATCAGGAGTGCAGTTAGAGTTATTTATCTCTTTACCTGATCATGCTGAAAAGTTTGAAGGGGGAGAGCAAACAGCAACAGGAGGCTGCTGGGAAGGAGGAGCTGTCGATAACCGCGTCGGAAAATGAGGAATTCCCAGGATAACGGTGACACTACTTAGATATGAATGGTGCTTCCAACGTAAAATATGGAGATAACCAAGCAACAAATAGGTCATTTCTTGTAGCACTTCACCGGCAGAGAGTATTTGTGTAGCACGAACACCATCTGTTTGCTGTAACCTCAGCGATTTGGGGTATTTATTGGTACTTGCTATTGTCCCAGGACCTCGCTGGAGAGGATAGTTTGATCTGAAGTGCTTCCTCACTTGGTATGTGTGAGATATGAGCGAGCTGGTTATCGGTGGGGATGGGGTATCGATCACCTGGATGGTGACGCTTTGGCCCAGGAAAGAGAACAGAAAAGGGAAAGAAAGAAAAGGAAAAGGAAAAGAAGAAAAGAAAAAAACCCCATCTATCTCCCATTTCAGATCTCCATCATCCAAAAAATAGAAGATACAGAAGGTGTCTCGGCTATACCACATTGACAAATATCAGCCCCGTCTATAACCGTGCCAGGCAGCTAAGAAATGTGTTGGCACATTCAGACCTGAGAAATCCCAGGGAATGCCAGCAAAGTGACGCTGGGGATGGACTTGGCTGACTTTGTAGCCCCCATTTATGTGGAAAAAAATAAATACAAGTTCTCTCTTAAAAGCAATAATAATAAAAGGAAAAAAAAAAGTAAAAGAGACAAAACTTGCGCTTAAAAGCAGAAGCACACGGGGATAAAAAGACAGGATAGGCTCAGGGTAAACGGGCAAGGATGCCTTCTTAAAGAATTTAAGTTGTAATTAAAGCGAAGGGGAGAGGAGAGGCACTGAGGTAAGTTTTGTTATCATACCTCCTGTATGTCCCACTGCTTTGGGAAAGCGTCCTTCCCTCCTGCCTCCTCCTCATTATTATTATTTGCGCATGGTACACGGTACAGCATCTCATAACTCACCATGTTTATGATAAAGCAGAGCAGTTGTTTTTGGAGACAGGCACTTTGGTATTCAGTAGCCCCAGAGGCTACGCTGCGGTGTGCTCTCTCCACCATTCACTACTTAACGTGCCAATTTTTTCCTCCCCTTTCTCAAGTGTGCCTGAAGGAAATTTATTGCAGCAGGCGACTGCTATGGGCAAATACTAATAAAATGCTGTTTTGCTGCAATTTGTTTAATTGGCCACAGAAGAGAAGCCTTGCATGTTAGATCCAGCTTCTGACACCTCCTGCCCAGTCCACAGATGTTCTCACCATGAAGCGCTCACATCTCCGTGTTTATGGTAGGGAGAAAACAAACCCCTACTATTAAATCTTTACTATTGCTGCAGTTCTGATTTGATTTAACATGCATATTTACTGTGGCAGGCTGCTGGCAACCTCTCTGATTTATTCAGCAAAAGGTACTACTTAAGATATATTCTCCCCTCCTCACCCCCTTCCAGATACTCGTTCCCATCCCAGTCCCACCGCAGACCCAATGGACGTGCCTCGTCTGACCGGCAGCAAAGGGGGAAGGCAGAGACACAGCTCTGAAACACCGATAATCCTCCGAGCCAAACATGTTCAGACAAAAGTTTCTATCCTTCGCTTACCAATACGACTGAACCCTAACTAGATGGGCTAGCGTTCACTCTTAAGATATTATTCCTCATAGTAAATACAGATTTTACGGCATCAGCTCAAAGATGAGGGTGAGGATTGGGGCCCTATTGCGCTGCTTGCTGCACAGATACAGAGGGGGCCAGGGCAGGTACTGGAAGGTTTATCGTCTCCGGCATTAACAAGAATAACAAAAGCAGCACAGGAACGTGGTCTTGCTTTCTTACTGACACAGGCTGGCAGCACAGGTCCTGAAGCGGTTGGTGGAGAGCTGGAGCTGCCCGACCCTGGCTTTGCCCCGACTCACTGCCTGCTCTGGGGATGAGTTGGTTGTGATTTCTACGCCTTGGTTTGCAGGGGACTGTGGTTATCACAGAGGTCACAGGAAGCCTGCCCTGTATTTACGTAGTGCTTCGGGATCCCTGGGCGAAATTGCCCATCAATGCATTTTAGTAGTATTTTATTAGTGAGGAGAAAAAGGACTCCTCCAAAAAATTAGTTCTTCAGATTTTTGTTGAGATGTGATTTGCACACCACTGCAAGGGACAGTGGCAATTTAGATGCCAAAACAGGTCAGCCGGTTGTTTCATACCAGTATTTAGAAATCAAAGTATAATGTCTTTACTGGGTTTGAAGTCGGATTTGAGGTGGAGCGATACGGTTCCTGTTTCACCACAGGTTTGCGTGGCAGTAAGAGATTTAAAGCAACAAAGGGAGCTGCCCTGCCATCCACAATCTTTGTATGCTCATATGGTTTGTGTTAAGAAAAGGAACTTTAAAGAGCTATTTAGGAGATTTTTGGTGCTATAAATCCTCCCTTTTCCCCATGTTTTTTATAGGCAGGAACCAAGTCCATCTCCAGCACCAGCCGAGTGCACAGCGGCTGGGTCTTCTGCACCGGGTAATGATCTAGGTGAAAAAGGACTTTCAGGCTGAGATGTCCTAAACAGTGATTTGTACACACTGAGAATATTACAGCTCTCCTAGGATTTTCCCTGATACTCATTAAGTTTCCTCTTTGCCGCATATTTCAAGGATTTTAGGTGTGGGAGCTATAAGACTCATTTAAACTGACTTACAACCCGAGCTGTGCGGAGCGGGGTTCATGCTGTCACCTCGCGCTCGCAGCCTGCTCGGGTCGTGCTGAAGGAGAGGGAAAGGGAGGCAGGAGGAGAGGGGAGAGACGGGCCACCATGACAGCCCCTGTCTCTTCCTCCACTGCTTCTTGAGCATGAAGCTGAGACATGTTCGCTACCCCGGGATGGTGAGGGTATAAACAAAGCAGCTCTAATTTGACTAGCTACGGGATGAAAGTACCATTTAAATCTACTTAATGTGAGCTAAATGCAAAGGAAGAGGACGCGGGCAGGGACAGAATGCTTTCTGCTGAAGCTTGGCTGGCTCTGAGGACTGGTGGGACCTGGCATTTCACAATCCCAGCTTAAAATCTGACTGTGGTTCACAGCGGATGGAAAACCTGTCCTTTCACCCAGAGCAGGGAGTTTATGAAACCCCAGGGTCCTGGCTGTCTTCCCTCCCCAGGGCTGGCCATGGGAGAAACAGGGAGTGACTGCAGCTCCAGGTGATGGAGTCACCGTTCCAGAGATGCCCATTGCTTCCCGTGGGAGCAGGAGTGCCGTCAGGCCGCCTCGGGCAGGGGACAACAGCGTCCCGAGCATGGCGGCAAAACCAAGCCTTAGCAAGAGTCAGCAGCAAATTGGGAACTGTGCAAGTTCACCAGCGAAATGAGTTTGTGAGTTGCCGGCTCTCCTCCTGTCCCGGCTGACAGAGAGGAGCCCTTGCTGGGGGGCAGCGACAGGAGGGACCTTGCGGAGCAAGAAGCAGCAGCGAGAAAGGCAGGAGCTGCCCACGGGACTGGCAGACTCAGGGAAATTGCACCTGGTATGCCCCCAGTCCTCGGTACACAACGCCTTCTCCCGCATAGATTATTTTCTTTACACACCAAGCTGTTATCTGAAGGCAGAGAATGCACACCATTATCCCTGGGTCTATTGGATCAGCTCCTCCATTCTTTTATCGAGGAGATTAGAACACTGCTGTGCTCCCCGGAAGGCAGAGGTGCTGATTGCCACAGGACTGTGAGGCTGTGCTAATTCTCACGTGAATTTTTCTATTAAAAAATATACAAATGGGTCATTTTCATGTGGGCAAATATGCGGGGCACCTCCAGTGCCAGCTGCGGCAGTACCGAGCCACCGGCCACCACAGTTACGTGCAACGGACAGCACCTTTTCTGTGCAGTTTTTATCCAGCTGGATCATTTTGGGAATCTAGGAGAGAAAAGCCCGCTGCCTGGCCGGTTTGCCTTCCTCTGCCACGGCAGGGCCCACGCAAGGAGGCAGAGCTTGCTTTGAGCAGTGCCAGCGGCACCGAGCCTCGCCGTGCAGAGCCATTGCTCCTCGGGGACGGCAGCCGGGCTGGCGCGGGGCCGTTCATGGCCATGAGGGACCAGCGGGCTGGGGGTCTGTGGTCCTGCTGCTGTACGGACTGACGGTCAAACACCCCATGCTGCTGCCATCTCCTCTTGCTAGGGAAAGATTTCAAATGCCTGGCTGAATTCCTCCAAACCGCTTCAATTTAAAAAGTGGGGCAGAAAACATCACAAAAAGAAACTTTCAGAAATTTCCTGACTCCAACGAGGCCAGAAGTACTGGGACAGCAGGTTTTACTCATGCCGCTCCCGACTCCGGCGCGCTGTCGTCTGCCAGTCTCACCCTGTCTCCCTCAGGTAGCTCTGAAAATGGGTTGAACGCACTTCTCGGGCCCGAAGCAATATTTCACAGCTCTTATTCCAATCTCTGGAGTTCACTCAATTTATACTTATTGTGTCTTGCTCCTCTCCGCACTGCTTGCAGGAACCCCAGAGCTCTTATTCACTCCAAGGAATTAATAATACTCAGCACCAGAGCAGCTTAAATTATTTTGTTTTATTCTATGCAAATAGAGGCTGCTGGAAAGGTAGATGCTTGGATGGGGCAGTGCAAGGGATCCTGCCTGCGTTCAGAGATCGATGCCTCGGGAGCAACCTGGTAGGAGAGACTCCTTCCCGGGGAGCCGGGGCAGCGGGGGGTGCAGCCTGCTCCTCGCAAACCATCATTTCTTGGCACCCGCGCCCTAGGGCAGAGCTCCAGCAAAACTTCGGGCTGGGCACGGTGCCATCGTGACAGACGGCCCCGAGCGCAAGAGCCCAAGAGCCGTGGCACTGCCTGTAGGCACCAACTTTGCAGGGCTTGGAAGACGATTTCCAGCCACGGACTCTCAAACACAACTCCATCAAGGAGGCGTGAGCAGAGCCAGGGTTGTACCGCCGGCGACTGGGAACAGAATTCCATGCATCTCCAAGAAGGAGAGGAACCCAGGCGTGTGCCTGAGCACGGGGGTTTTGCACGCTCCGGCTGGGGTGAGGAGGGGAACCGGGACCCCACAGACCCCAACCCTCTGCTAAAGTCCTCTCCGCTCACTTTTCCAGCTGCACCGGAGGCCACACCAGCAAAGCAAAACCACAGCCTCTCCCCTGCCCCAGAGCAAACGGCGGCAGCTTTCCATCTTGCTGGAAACCACCGCACGTGCCCCTGATCCTGCTTGGAGAGGAGCTGCGAGGCCGGAGGCGGCCATGGGGCTGAGATGCTGCTGGAGACGTGAGTCGGCGGGGAGGGGGGAATCCCGAGCCCCCGGCCACGCTGCCCAGCCCCAGCCTGGTGCAGATGGGTGCCGTAGGAAAAGGCCCTGTCTTCTTTAACAGCGCACGTAATATCCTTTCCAAAGGTTTACTAAGGTTACTCGTGTATTAAGTTAAGCTAACCAATTTACAATGCAAATGTTACATAGATTACAAAGGGTAAATGAGTTGTATGTTGAAGGAGATAGGCTTTACCCAGACAAAAGTGGAACAGACCTGTGGCAAACTGCAATTAATGACCCGAACACATCTTCCAGAATGAAAAATTCATCGAGTCCTCTAAGGATATATAGCCCAAGCAGAAGAAATTATTCACCACCTTCTACATATCCAAAGTGTCACCAAGCCTATTTATCTGGCAAATAAAGTACTTCCCTTCAGCCTTAATATTTCTGCTACCGTATGGTCCAGAAGTTCTGAGATTTCTTTAAAGTAGATTTTACAAAGAAAGTGCAATTCTAAGGAAACTGAGAGCTGGTCAGTTGTTGGGAGAAGGAAGATTGCAGTAAAACGAGGACTGCTCCCTGCAGTAAAAACAGAGGATGGGGGTAACAGCAGCTGGTTTCCAGCTCAGGCTTTGCTGGAGACTTTCCGGGCAAGAAAAAAACCCTGACAAATTATTTTGTGCCAGCATCTCCTGTTCAGGTAGAAAATGAAAAGAGTGTGCCTTCCAGGATCTACTCAGCACTTGGCTTTTGCAAAATCAAAGTGAATCAAAGCAATGGATTTCTTTGGGGCACGTCAGGATGGGTACCTAAAATTTGAGACACCAACACACACTGGTCACTGGATAAGATCCAAACCATGACATTGAGGGAGGCGATTCACAGTCTGACCACGTGCAAAGGGGAGATAAAACCTAACTGTCCCGTTGGAGGTGGCACTGTTTGTTTCATTAATGCATGTAAAGCACTTTTGTGGTCCCCAGGTGGGTTGGGAAGTGTTGTTATAAAACTGGGACTAAATCTGAGATATTCTTCTCCTGGCCTGTAATGGGAATGAACAGAGGAACTGCTAAGCAGACCCTCTATGGTTCAAGTGATTCAGTATTTCTTTATGTTTTACTACCCTATCACTTGTGAATAAACAAAGGGAAAACCAACTATGGATGCCACAATTCATTTTAAAGAAAAAAGTTTTCTTTTACCATAAACATCAATGGTAAATTTTTGCTCCGGATAGGCGTGAGCTGGGGAAGCTCTTGGGGAAGGGGAGCAGAGGCTGCCGCACGCCACGGCCCCGCAGCCCCCGGGCACGGGGAGCAGCCCAGACACGTGTCGCACTGCCGGACAGGCTGCCATCCTAATTTTCCTATTTCTGCATCCTGATGCGCCCGTAACCCCAAACAGCCCGGGAGCTCCCTTTCAACAGCAAAGCCCTTCCTGGCGACCAAGCCACGGCGCTGGCACTGCGGGGATGGAGCAGCCAGCAGCCGTTCGCAGGATCCAGCCACCTCCTTTAAGCCCGGTTTTGCACAAGAAGTTAAGCTGGTACTAGCTCACCTGTGCGCTTTTATCTGGAGGAGGCAAAGCGTGTTGCAATTTATACATTAACACCATCTAGCAAGGCTGGCACCCAAATACTCTAAGGGAGAGGGAATTAAGGTGAGAAGGCCGGGGCTGGGAAGCAGAATGCTGCCGGATTGCTTCAGCTGCCTCTCCCCCTCCGGTAAATCGGGGTATAAACACCAGGGCAGTAGGCAGCATTGCTGGCAGAGAGAGCCCAGTGCTGGGTGCGGGGGGCTGCTGGGGCACCATCACCCCTCCAGCCCCGTCTCGGCCGCAGTCAGCTCCCGGCGCGGAGGAGGCGGCAGCCAGCGCTGCCCTTCTGCTACTGTTTGCTGAACAAAACCAATTCTGTAACTCAGAGCTAACCGGTTAAGCAGCACTCATCATGCCTAATTTACAAAAGAAGGGGCATATTTCAAAATATTTATTCTGCCTTTCCCAGTTGGATTGGCATAAGCATGTGGAAATCTTCGAGGAATCAAACAACTGTTAATCACCTCAAGCTATTCCAGGCTGAGTTTGCTATGTAAGCTGCCGCCCTCTGTTTACACATAAGAAGCAATGACTCAAAGAATCCTATAGAGACTATTTTTTTTCCTCCTTTTTAACGATAAGGTCTGGCCAAACGGCTTAAAGGGCCCAGCTATTTAGTATTGGAGCTGCACCTTCTCGCCTCCCTTTCTCCCCTGTAATATCTGCATTTGTATTCAGCTGGCGAGCGCCGGTGGGATGGGAAGGGGGAGGGAGAGGCTGTGGGTTTCGCAGCCCGCCCGCCTCGCCGTGCTGCCAGCCCCGGTGCTGGCTCGGGGCCGGAGGTGCACGGACGCTCCCGACAGCATCGGGCGAACAAGGGCAGGCTTGGACGTTGCCAGTGGCCTGAGCAGCATCCCGGCTGCTCTGCGAAGCTGCGAGGGGTTAACAAATCCCAAACCCACAGCAAAACTTCCCTCTAAAAGGCACCAGAAGTGGAATTTCAAGACCCAGCTGCTGCTGAAGGGGTGGGGGGGAAGTCAAGAGCAGAAGCAGCATCTCAGCTGTGCGGTTCGGACCCGCTCCCCTTTCTTACTTTTCGGGCTGCTGCCACCCACAGCCTCAGCACCCCTCTGCCTCGGCATCTGGCCAGGCAGGCGCCCGGCTCTGCTGACCCCAAACCCTTCAGCTCCGTGCCCGGAGATGAGCCTTTCCCCCTGCTAACGCCGGTCCCCCCGCGCAGCCTGCGCACTACAAACCCAGCATCGACCACGTTCCGTGCTTCTTCAATTAAACCAAGCTCCAGCCTGTTCAAAAGAAAAGCAAACCCACTAGTGCCCCGCTCCCCTTCCCTTTCATCCACCTGCCAGCGAGCTGCTGCTGCGAGCATGCGCCGGGCTCTCCTTCACGCCATGGCACTGGTGCTGAATGCTGATGAGAAATTCTTGGTCCAACCCCAGGCACTCATTTTCAAGTAATTAACTTGGCACCACCACAGCACACAGCAGATCTGACTTTCCCGACCAGGAGATAACTGAATTAAAATGGCCAGGTGTGGGATTATTTATGGCCAAACTTGCTTCTTCCCCACTCCCAGTTTTAAGTCAGCAAAGATAATTTTATCCAGACTCTCCGTCTTCCTACCCAGCCTGGAGGCTGACGCGTTTCTTTGTCGGGCAGCACAGCACGTGGGCAGCTGCAGTGGGAAGCAGCGCTGGGATGCTGGAGGAGACCCCGAGCACTGCCCCGAGGGTGTCCCCATGCCCGAGCTTCCCCCTCGTTCCCTCTCCCTGCTGGCAGGGCAGTTTGGGGGACAGCTAAGTGTTTTTTACCCTTTCTACTGCATTAACATGGTGTACATGACATCACCTATTATCAATATATCTTATTCTTGAATCTGTGTGGAACGAG
Source organism: Gymnogyps californianus (assembly GCF_018139145.2). Lineage (NCBI taxonomy): Eukaryota > Metazoa > Chordata > Aves > Accipitriformes > Cathartidae > Gymnogyps > Gymnogyps californianus. Next base: position 10,630,600 of record NC_059490.1, on the reverse strand, counting down.
CGAAATCCCTGCCTCTCTCCAAAGTTGCTGGCAGCTCAGCTGAAGTCAGAGCTCCTGTTTGCTGCCCTAAATCCCCCTTGTTACCGTTCCCCTTCCTCCTCCCAAATAAAACCTTGCCTGGAGCTGCAGAGAGCTGTGACTAGAGGGAAAGGAAGATGGTGTGGGTGGGGAAGGAGGATGGTGTGGTCGGGAAAGGTGCGGGATGCAGAACCAGGACCTCCCGCCTGCCGGACAGTGTCGGTGAGAGCCGGCTGGCTGCTCCCTCCACACGGCCACGCAAAGGCTGCTGCGATGCTGCTTGGGCTTGCTGGCAAACTATTTGTGATTGCAAACCCCAGACTTTTCTATATGAAAACCCAAGCCCAAACGGATGGAACAAAAAGAGGTGACAGACATGGGTCTCCTGCCCATGACCCCACTGCTGGCCCCATGTCTTCCAGCACCAGCACCACTCCTAATGCTGCTCCAGCAGTAATTTCTGAGGAACACAACCCAAGGTTGTATTTTACACCAACATGGGACTTCTCGTGCCAGAGCCTGCAGCCTTCAATGCAAATATACCTCTGCAGGCCTGCCAGGACCGATAATGGGAAAGATAAAACAATTCCCCAAGGTCAGGGGCAGGGGAAAGACCCTGGAGTCTCCCTTCGCTCAGCCACTGGCGCTTCCCTCCTTGCTAAGCGGCCGCTGAGCATGGAGCTCGGGGTACACTGCTTTAGGGCAAAAGTGGGGAAACCTGGTCCCCAAAGGAGCACGCTTGACCGCGCTGGTGTCCGAGCAGGCACCGCTGCCTCCCCAGCCCATGCAGGCAGCAGCGATCGCAGCCCGGCCGAGCAGGAGATGCGGACGGGAGGAAGCCATCTCTGCACACAGCGGAGAGGAGAGCCGCGGCCTGCGAGGCTCGGGGAGGAAGGCTGCGGAGCGGTGACATATGAGGATAATGAGTGTTGACATATGAAGATACAGCCAAACTGAAAGCTACATCCTATTTAGCTTTTAATTTGGATGCTCATAGAGTGGATTCTGAAGCCCCGTTTCATCACAGCTCTTAAAATGGATCTGACTTATAGGAAACAACCTGATGTGGAACTGCGTTACTTATAAACTTGACTTGAATACCACCATCCGCTTCCCTGGATATCCACCCTGCAAAATCCCATGGCACGTTTGGGCGCGCGAGCTGTGCCCCCCGGAAAAGGCTCCTGGCTCAGGAAACCCACTTACTTTATCCATGAGAAACCCACAGATCTGGCCCCAAACTATGCAGCTAAGGCAAACAGCGTGGATGATGTGTTTGCCTTAGCCGCGTAGGTTGGGGCCAGATCCGGCAAGCAGAGAGGTACGCTGCTGAACCTGCCGGAGTCCCCCCCCAGCACCCCTGCGAGAGCCACCGGGACTGGAGCCGGCACGGAAACCCCAGTTGCGATCGCACCTTCCCTCCCTTGCAAACCTCCTCCGGGTCAGCATCGGTTCGGAAAGTTTCTGAGCATCTCTTTGAGCGAAGATGCCAGGGCAGAGGGTAGGTGCTGTCTCTGCCTTCCGTGGGGACAGGCCGGGGCAGGAGATGCCTTGATGCCCTCCGCTCTCCTTGGGCCAGCTTCCAGCCATGCCGTACGGCATCTCCCCTCTTAACCTGCCTCACTGAGCCTTCCCCCAGGTTCTCCTCTCCCACTTTGCTCCCAGCCAATCTTCCAGTTACTGAACTTAATTGGGAAAGAGCAGCTAAAGGTTCGCTACCTGTGGCTCCTGCTAATCGTGTCCCAGATTCCCCTCGACAGAAACACCAACCAGAATAAAACAACAACAACAATCATGTTACTATTTTCATCTCTGCTTTTGCTTTCTTCTTTTAAAAAGTCATTCCTGACTCGCAGCGCAGAAGAGGCCCCTGTGATCCCCGGGTAATGGCCTGCCCTCTATGCAGAGTGGAATAGAGTTAGAATGAACGCTCCAGAAACCCTGACAGCCCGTTTAACAAGGTGTCTAACATCCCATTTCCTCTGTACTTCCTCTCTCCTTAATCCTTTTATGCGAAACTCACTCAGGAGTAAGCACGTGTGAAATTGAGGACTCTCTAATACACATTGCACGACACAGGCTCACTGAAATGGAGTGTCTCAGCCTTGTTCCGTCAAACAGTGCCAAGAGGAAGCCGACGTTAATCAAAGAGTCTTTTCCATGTGTCCAGGGCCTTGTGCACCCGCAGAGCAAATAAACAGCTTTCCGCTGCCACCGCTTTCCCAACACTTTCATCTTCTTAAAGCTCCGGATTTGACAGGGCAGTTCAGAGAAACAGGAGGGGTGAAAATGGAGAGAAGTAAGGGGCACCGCACACCCAGCCTCCCGACGGCTCCCGCTTTGGCCGGGGGTGTGGAAGGAGTCTCCGGGTTTTGAACCAAGCTCAGATTTTGCAAATAACATCTACCGGCAGCACGAAGCAGCATCCCACCCGCCCCGGCTGCCGAGCCCCAGAGCTGCCGGCCAGCACAGCCACCGGGTACCCACAGCTCCGGGAGGTCCCCAGAGCATCCCAGGGCACGAGCAACGCAGAGCAGCAGCCCGGTTCGGAGGCAGGGACAAAGCATGCAGCTTTGAAGAATAATATAGAGGATTGGATTGAGCTTGGAGCAGCTCAGGTCTCCCAAAACTTGGACTGAACCTGCTTCAAGGATTATTCTCATGTTTCCCGTGACTTCTGAGTTTCAAGCAGCCCGCCTGCGAGGTTTGCTGGCGGCAGTGCCGGGAAGAGCTTGTCAATCCTGCATAACCGCAGTCGGTGCCAGGCTGGCCCTGCTAACGCCAAGGGAAGTTTATCGTGACGTTAGGATTTCTCACAGAGCAGCCCAGAGACATGCAAAAAGTCACGCGGAGAGGCCAAGCTCCTTGGAAGGGGCTCTGCGCGTTGCAAGACAGCTCGGCGCAGATGATTCGCAGAATTATTTTTGCTCGTTTCAGAGGCTTGAGGATCTCAAAAAATATAGTCATTGTTATATGTTCATTATAATTAGCCCCATTCTGTAGTCGAAAAACGCTTACAATTTTACTCAGTGACTTGGATTTTCCAGCAGAAAGCCTTTTCTTTTCTAAAGTAGGGAAAACGAATGCCAGAAAGGAAATCAAATGCCCTCCTGATAAATTCCAAGGGAATACTTTCACTAGTTTTGTGTATTTTTTAATCACAAGCCACATCCACCTAAGATTTGAGCGATTTACTGTTTAACACCGGGTACAGCTTATATCAGGGGGATAATATGCTGCAATTGCAGGCAGACAGACTTGATCCAATAGGTCTATTATCTCCCCCCGTTACTATGATCCTGTCCTAATTAGGATCTCACACAGACCAGATACACCAGAAGTCAATGACAACTTCATTTATCCAAGGGCTTCGGTCTAGGAAAGCTGTCTGGTGTTTTTAAGTCACCATCAAGTAGGTATTGATTCGGTGAAGTCAGGAAATGATACTTCATTTATGTGCTTTAGCCTAGAATTTGGGGCGGGGGTTATTGCTCACTGGGTGGCCGCAGGGCGTGAGGGCTGAGCTGGGTCTGCAGTTTGCAGGGTGAGTAGTTAAAATACCTAGTTTCCCTCTTACTCTGCCCGACAGACTTTCTGAGGGTTAAAATTCACGGTAAATCAACAAACATTTGGATCAATAAGGGATGCAGGGGAGTGATTTGCATCTGTGCTCTCAAACCTCTGCTGGAAGAGGAGCCTGGAAAGCACGTGATGTACAATATTGGGGTTGTATGGAAAGACAGAGAATCCCTCTAATTGCACGGTGGAATGCAGATTACAGACCTGGAGATGATGAGCAGTGCTAAACCCAGCGCCTAAAAATAAACAAACACACAATATAAACCCCCAAGTGAATGAGATTTCCGTATTATCATCGCACCGTGTAAATGATAGCGTCCCTCCGGATTAGCTGATGGAGAGCGGGCTGGGGCGTTGGAAAGATAAGGCATTTTTAATCTGCACACATAATCAGCTGAAGGGAAAATATAAAATGCTAATAACAAATTGGAATTCAATCTAGAAAGGATGCAACAGACACCAGAACCATTTTCCCCTTCTTGCCTTTGGAAAAAAATAAGAGCAAGTCAGCCCCCCCTCCCGCCACCAACCTCCCGGCTGTTTCTTCCCCTTATTTTCCCCTCCGAAATGCTTCATTACAACACTTTAGGGGGTGAAATCTTCCCATAACTAGCTTGGCCCCCATTTTACTCTGCCCCATACATCCAACTTTATGTTTTAAATGGATCCGTTTACTTGTGACTAAATATAGAGTGGATCTCCGCATCCCTCGCTAGGTGGAACACTATAAAAGGTAAGTGGTACAATACATCATCTTAAAAGGTGGCTTATCTGGAGAGGAGGTGTAGGAAATATTGTGCGAGGGACTGTCTGCATCTGAGCCGCAATTGGATTCCATTTTTCCTTTTGAAATAGGGAACGGCAAGTACGTTGCTAACGCCTGAAAAATCATGTCAGACCACGAGGCGGGCAGTGGGGACAGGCTCCCTCGACGCGAAGGGGAGGCTGCGCCAGCCAAGCCCAGGGCAGTTCAGCACACGTGTTGAATCATTCCTAATTGTCTCCGTCTACCCGGTTCAGGAATGTACCTTTACGCCACCGCCTAGCCGAAGATCCCAAAGCCTCGTCGATGTGCGGGAGCTGGCACGCTTTCGCTGCGGCATGACCTTCGTGGCGAGGCAGCACAGCCCCGCGCCAAGGCCAGGAAAGCTCTTTTCCCTATTCAAACCAGCATAATGTAAAAAGGAAAGGGCAATTTTTCTTCCTAACTGTGTCGATCCCGGGGGCTGCGCCTACACGGCTGCATTGCTGAAGCAAGTCACGTCCCCGGGCAGCGCGGGACGCGGACCCGGGGAGGCTCCGCACGGACCCTCGCCTGGCAGGGCCTGGGAGCCGCGCTGATTATCAGCCGTGCCCTTCTGAATAAGACGAGCATTTCTGCATTCACCTCTCAGCAGAGGGACTGGTCTTTCTTCCTGCCCAGAACAACGCTTTAGCGGTCAAAACCATCCATTATTTAAGCCTTACAAAACATTTCTGAGCAGAATTAAGAGAGACCATAGATATTTTACTCAATTTCTGCCTACTCCCTCTCTCCACCTAAAGCAAACAAAACAGCATGCAAACGTCCTTCTCTCAGATCCCAGCACAGCCCCGATCCTAAACAGCCCCATCGCTGCATTCAAGTGACCAGTGGTCCCTGATGAGCTGTGTTGCTGTTTGTCATTAGGTTCCAGAATTAACATCCTGACCTGAACGGGGGGTAAGACGCAGCTGTGGTGCTTTTTTGATTCCCTTTGCTGTGCCATAACGACTGTGCTGTATATTAAGAATTAGCCTTTTCACGTACTCTGGTAACACCCCCCCACAGCCCAGTTTCCAGTGTGCAGGCGAGGTTACTCGCAGCCTGAGAAAGGCTCCTCCGTAGCGTTTAAGGTTCATTCTTCCACGTCCCCAGGAAGTCAAGGCTCCGTGGCAGTAAAGAAAATCCAGCATCAATGTAGAGATTTGGGGTTAAGCCCCAGTGACAGTACATTTATTTCCTCCCCACGCCTTTGCTCAGACACTGTAAACAGGGCAGATTTCCTATTACACACACGCACACACACGGCCAAATCCTGTATATTGGGCAGGAAGATTATTGAACAAAAGTAAGTGATAAAAGCACGGGCCAAAAAGATGTGTTATAGTGTTTTCCTTTGAGGCAAAGACAAAGAAGACACTTTGCTGTTTGTTGTGCCAGAGAATCATCTCTGATTGTTTGTGTCACGGTGGCAGATAAGTGCAAAGGAGATAGATGTTCTGTCTCCGAGGCACAGTTCTCATCTGTATAGTATAAATTTATGCCTGCTGGTTGCAAGCCTCATGATTCAGAGCCGGTATATGACTGCGATCTGAGCAGAGGAAAGCCACTGCCTTTACGCCTGACGTTGATCTGCTTCATTCCTGTTGTCAGTTGGCCCCTGAGCAACGTCCCCTCGCGTTAGAGTCACCCTCTCGCCCTGCACGCAGGGCTGTCCCGGGCCAGGGCTGGGCTGCTCGGCAGCTCCCGCTTCAACCGAGCTCATCCCACCAGGCTCTGGCAATGGCCTTGCTCACCGGGGAGGTGCATTTTCCCTTCCCCTCTAGCAGTTTAGGATTCCTTAATCTTCCCACTCCCCAAATCCAAAGCTGTTTCTCTGCACAAACCAAGCACATAGGCTGGGAAGGAGGAAAATGGCTTGGGAGGTGGCCAGCCCTGTGCTCTGAAAACCCACTCCCTCCTTTCCATGGTGCTTGGCCATCGCATTCGGTTTAATAGAATAGAATAGAGTAGAATAGAATAGGAATACAAATAGAATTGAATAGGAATACGAATAGAATAGAATATTTTCAGTTGGAAGGGACCTACAATGACCATCTAGTCCAGCTCCTAGAGGAGTTATCTGCAGAACAGCAACACGGCTCAGTCTGGATTTCAGAAGCCACGTGTAATAGCTGTCTGTGTTTTAAGTGTTCACTGGGGCACTATCAAGATAAATATATAATCAAAATAATTATATTCAAACTGAGCTGAAAGAGCATCTTGGCTTCAGCATTCACTCATTCATTCAATATCCCGTTAATTAAGTATACCTTACAGTGTGCTCTGAAGGCTGCCAGAATCAGACTAGGAGAGGTTAATGAGGCAACGGTAAGTTTTCTTGCATAGCAGCATATAACTATAGCTGACACATATTAATGCTCAGACAATTAACAAGGACCAGGTTTGAGCCCAGATCTCTCATACCTTTTTTCATCTCCGCCTCTGGGCTTCGCTTCACGGTGCAACAGGAGCTGTATCCAGAGCTTTGCTGCTCCCCACTATCCTTCACCTTCCTCACACCAGGAGGATGATGTACCCTATTCCTTCCTTACGCTGCTCCTCCGTGACATGGATCACATCGCTCCTTCCCCCCCAGCCTCCTGACCAGTCCCTCTCACTCGTCGGACTCTGAAGAGGTACAAGACCTTTCAAATATATTTTTACCACAAGTACTTTCTAAGAGAAGTAGAGGATTGAAACCAACGTTGATTGTTTCAAGACCATTTACAAGGGCTTGGTTTTCCTTGTACTGATGTCTCTAGCGAAGTACTGGTACGACCCGTGCACCGAGTGTGAATGTCAGCAAAGAGGAACGGTCAGTCGTGATCATTGCAAGATGACAAGAGCCGTATTTTGCTGTGCTTCCATCTCTCCCTTGCAGCAGACCCTGCCTTTGCTTGGAATTTCACTCATGTCAGGGTAAGACATCGAGTTCGAGTGAAATATCTCACAAATACCTATGTTTGGGTCTGCTCGTGCCAAGAGAGCACGTCGGGAACCAATGCGTGCATGGACAAATGCCCATGAAATCTCTGTGATGACGGAGGTTACTCAAAAAATAAAGGGTGATAGAGAGAGGCCAATAAATATCCAAAGAATATATTTCCTTAGATAAACAGAAGAGTGCAAGAATGGTCCTACCAGGTGAGCCCTGAGGTCCGTATAGCCCTGTAGTGACTCTGGTCCTACCGCAAAGCAGATGGTGTACTGCTAAATGAGCATGAGCCGAGGACTGCCGGCCACCCGCATGGCGTGGCCAGAGCTGAGGCAAAGACACGCAGGAAACACTGTTGCTACACACACGCGTAGGAAAAGTACCCACGGGGCTGTATCAGAATATAAGAGCAAAAAATTGTCACCAGCCCCTGGAAGCAAGTGTGAGCAAAGAAAGAGGCAGAGGGAGACAGGGAGATTGAAGGAGCCCTTTCTGACCAAGGGCTGATAAAGGCATGTTCTGAAGACAAATTCTTTCAAAGCAACGGCATCAGCGAGACCTTCACCCATTCTCCCCACCCGAGCAAGGCTGCTGGGAGCGCTCCTTCTCACATGGAGGTTGCTTGTGCTTTCAGGAATCAAGAAGATGAAAGAATCTCTGAGCTCTGCTCCTGCCTTCCCCTCCAGAGCCGAAAGTTTGTTTATTTGGGTCTGTAAACAACCCCAATTTCCCCCCAACTGCTGGTTGCTTAATTTCATGCTCCTCTCAAACAAGACCGGTATCTTAGCTCATCTCCTTACCTCTCCTTCCTGCAGGCAATTACTCACACATCCAGCCCCCTCCCCTGCTTCACCAGTTTGGAGCGACCAGCCAAGAAGGGGATCCTGGAGGAAATGAGCTTTGCTCCCATTACTGGACAATCTGGAAGGCTGAGGGAAATGAGGGCTAAGCCCAGAAGTTTAATTTCCCCTTGGGATGATCAAGGGACTTCAATATTGTGTTTTTTCTTTTGGTACCTCTGAAGTTAGAGGGGAAAATAGCCAGAGCCAAAGACAAATGAGAAAGTTCACTGGAGGCTCAGGATTTCACCACAAATCACCTTCGCCAGGGAAGGTTTTATTGCAGGAGTTTCTGGGTTAATCCAACACAGGAGCAGAAGCGCTACCAACCCAGAGAGGCACGCTCACTTCGCACAGAGTCAATGATTACCTGCCAACCTTGTGTTTCTGAAATTGGACCCAAACTCTTTCAGGATTCCCTAGGTACCCGTTCCCCCAGGAGTTTTACAAGCCGCAAACTCACAAAGCAAACTTGCGCTCCCCGTTTTGGGTAAGTGTTACCAAAGCCTTTTAGCCCAACGCAAACATCCCCTAGAAGAACAGCGATCTAGCAGTTGCTTTGTTACAAGGCTCACGTTGCCATCTTTGAAATGCCAATGTGAAGGAGAAATCCTTCTAATTCTCCTGACCCTGAAGCATCCTGCTACTGAACACACGGGAAAACGGGGAGCCAGGGCAGAGCTAAACTCACGTGCTCAATTTCAACCTCTCTTGGGGTAATCTTATCTCAAACTTTCCGTTCCTATGTTTCCTTACTCTTGCTGTATCACTGCGAGAGGGATGCGACGGTCTGGGGATAGATCTGAATCCTGGCGTTCCAATGGTGCTGGTAGTGAGATCTGGAAGAAGCCCAGGAATTTCCTCAAGCCACAATATATAAAATGGGGCACATGTAAACCTGTACTTGCTGAGTCCCCACACAGAGCCCTCGGGAACTGGGAGCTACCTGGGTAACTAAGACCTTGAACTAGGGACCTGAAAAACAGAGCTTCAGTCCCAGCCTTGCCACATGTTCCCTTTGTAAATCATTTAACCCGTCTAGACATCAATTTCCCCAAACCTGCAAACAGAGAGCAAACTTCATTTCCTTCCTGTGATACCCGAGTTTAAAATTTGTTCTTCTCACACTTCATACGGCTGAAAATCAAAACTTCATGGCATGAGAACAAAAAAAAAACCCAAAAAACCAAAACCACTGTTTAGCATGACCCCAATTACAATTTTTAATTTTACTAGCTATTCACCAAATTCACTTTCCAGCTCAGATAACTGGGAGTGGGACCCTTCAGAAAGCAGTTCATTCACCGCCAGACCCGAGCGTGCCGGTGGTGCCGGTAAATCTGTGCTGGGCACCCCTAATGCCAGCGAGTGGGCATCTGGGAGAGCAGAGGCGAAGGAAATTACCAGCAAATCACCACCCCCTTGGACGCCAGATGCGACTTCTTCGGGAACTTTGCGCCTCTTACCCTGGCACCAAGTTCCTCGGAAAGGAGGGGTTGGCTCCTGTGTCATGTACATTGTCTTAGAAGATTGATTTTCCACCTGTAAAAGTGATCTACATTCTCCCTCCTCTCCTGGATGCCTCAGTCAAAAGAGAAAATGGATCTTTTAAAGATACATGTATCCATCACTATTATTTACATTCTAATATGCGCACGCAGCTCTGCTCCAACAAGGGAAATGTAAATCAGATGGACATCGTTCCCTGAATGCCCTAAAGAGCTCCATTCCCCCCAAATTAGAATAGAAAATGCTCTTTTAAAATGCACCTTTAATATGTAAAAGCTGCTGCATCCCGACTCTAAATAAACCAAACTTGAGCTACATGCCAAATATCTTAGATAAAGGACAGGTAAGATGGTAGTATCTGGCCAAGGAATCGGTCCTAAACAGCTATTTATATTAATGCAAAGAAGGTACAATGTTCTTCCTCTTGATATATGCTGCTGTGGGATATAGTTTTGTCCCACTAGTGAGAATAAAAACGTACAGTTCATGATAGGCAAAGTCACATGTGTGAGATAAAAAGCTCCAACTATAATATATGTCTTCACCATGTATTCTCTTCAGGATTTTCTTTAGATCTTTGGATGACAACAAGAAAACACTTACTCAAGGTTAGACACTGCTCTCTGGGCTTTTTAATAACCATTCCCTATATCCTGGGGGATTGCGTCCGTGAAATAAGGCAAACTCAACTTCAGTTTCTGGACTTGCAGAGACAAGGCAGAATCCTTATGTGTGTGCCTTTGTTTCTGTTTTGCTGTGCATGCAAATGAACTACGTGCACGGGCCCCGGGCTGAGGCGAGGCACGGGGAGGCGGCGGTGACGAACAGCTCTGTGCTGGTGCCAGCCAAGCCGGCGGTCCCCGCAGCGGGAGCGAAGCCCTGGCAGGGATGGCCAGCAGCTGCCCTGCTCAACGCACACATCCACGTGCCCGAGCCCCTCTCTGGCTAATGGAGAGGCTTTGTTAGCCCACCAGATTTTGAGGCAAGTTCTGCCTCTTCCTATTTCTGCAACACGTAGGTAAAACCCAAGGAATTCCCAGGAGTGGGGACTCGCTCTGCTCACTAGAGACAATTTTATGGCCCTTGCTCAGAGGTGGAAGCCCGGACCCCTGCCCTCTGCAGCCGGGCAACCCCTTCCCCACGGCCGCAGGGGAAGCAGGAGCCCACGTGCCCCAGCCCGTCCCCGGCAGCTCTGCCAAGAGCAGGAGCAGGGCTCTGGCAGGGCAGGGGCTGCCTGCACGCCGGGGATTCACTGACTGGGGAGAGGTCAATGCCAGACCTTACAAACACCATCAAACCTTAAAGACGACCATGAAAACTAGTAGTTGCATTGCTCATACATATTAAAAGGAGACCCATGCTCATACCACAAAAAACTTGGTTTAAAAGCAAATCCCTCCTATATAGCCAGGCGCAGGCGGCAGGGCTGCAGCCGGTGCGGCGCGGCCGAGGGCTTCCACGTGCTTCTCGCCCCCAGCGAGGCTTTTCCTCACAAAAGCACAGACCTCTCCCAACAGGCTCACGATAAATCTGCGGTGTCAAAGCAGTATATCACTGAGCGGAGATGGTATCTGCCCTGTGCCCTGCTCGGCAGAGCGCAGGCAGGGACCGTGCGGTCCCTTGCCATTGATACCATCTCCCCAGTGGAAACGAGGAGAGATAAAGCAAAGTGCACGTGCACCGAGCGCAGCCTTCCTCCTCGCAGGCCATGTGGCACAGCCCGGCCGGTGCAGGGGGCACCTTCGCTGCTGGGATGAGGGTTTGCGAGGCTGGCAGGAGGGGAGCGGGATGCACCGGGGATGTAGGCTGGGGCAGCTGAGCATGGCACTGCATCGCTCCCATCTATCCGGGGCTTCGTGCCATGTAAATCCCAAGGGCACACAGGTACGAGGCACAGGTATAAAGCCAGGAGCCCGCCTCACCCGAAAGCCTGTATCATGGCCATGGGACTCATCCCTCAGTCTGGCTTTTGGGTTTTTTTTGTTCGCTGGCCCTTTGTGCACGCAATCTTCCCTCTTTGTAAAGTAAACTCGCAAAACCGCGCACCCACAGGGACACAGAAAACATTTTATCTTGGAAGCTGAAATTTTAGCACGTGACATAGTGCAGCTCCCAAGCCAGTAGACCAGAAACAAATCCCATCCTACCTACAGAGCAGGCGGCCCTCTGGTCCCCCTCCTCCAGCCTCGGCACGGGGCTTTGGGAGCGGCTGTGGGGAAGAGCTTGGCCCTCTTTGCCCCAGCAGGACATTGCAATCCCACGAGAGTCAGGATTTCACTGAAATGCAAATTGCTTTTAAAAGGGGACCTACTGAGCTACCCTCTTTCTGCAGTTCAGGCATCCTTTAAGCATCACCTTGTTCCTAACTATTCTGGTGTACCACACTGCAAACGCTCCCCCCTTTTTTCTCTCTTGCTGCCAACTGATAAATCCACGTCTACACCCTCCGTCCAGTGGCTGCTGCTTTACACCAGAAGGCACAGTGTTATAATATGCTCGGCTTGATATTTCTTCCAGCCCCAAAACAAAGCTTAATCAGGCAGTGAAAGCGGTAGTGAAGACGAAGTATTCTGGGTACGGTTTTCCTTCTGGGTTGCTGCTTTTTGACACATCCCCTGGTCCAGCAATAACACGTTCTCCACTTTACATTAAGAAAGACATTAGCAATAGGGGTTTTGGTACCGCCTGAAAGGACGGGGAGCGCCTGGATGCCCGAAGGGAGGAAGGACAGCCCAAAAGGCAGCCAGGAGTCCCCGGGTGGGGATGGCCACAAGCTCCGGTGCAGCCGCGGCTGGAAGGAAGATGCTCTCTGCTCTGTGCCTCTGCTGTAGGTCTCTTCCCTGCGGTTCTGAGCCGTGCAGCCCACAAAAGACAACTTTTGGCCCTGGCTAATATGAAATGCATCAGACAGTCTCTGACACCTAACCTAGCTGTGCAATCGAGCAGTGCGTTACACCGCACCCTGCAACCCTTCCCCGTGCTGGCCTAGGAAACAAGCCAGAATTCACCTCTTTTATTACAGTCTCTGCTTATTATTATTATCACTAAAACTGTTTTGTAATTCAACAGCATTAATTGACTCAGATCACCAGTGCTCGGGGGAACAAGCAAGCGTGGCAAGCAATGGCTGGAAAGCAACACCCACTCAGCGACTGCCGGCATTACCGGGATGCTGAGCGGTAACACCGGGATGGGCCCGCAGCTGGGCATGAGTGAGAGCTACATGCAGCTCAGCATCTCCTTCTACCGCCCAACAGACCAACGCATTAAACCCAAAAATCAGTTAAAAAATAGTCAGCTGGCTACGTATATCCATCAGGATATAATCCCGCTATTAGAACACGTGTCCGAGTACTATCATGGTGACCCGTCAGCTGTAAATGACCCAGGATATTTTGGAAGGAAAAACAATTTGCTCCCACTATTTACTTCTTTCTCCTGTTCTTGACCCTGCGATCGTACAAATGTTTTTCTGCGCCTCCGCTGTGAAAAAGACACTCTCATCAAGGAGGAGTAAATCACAATAACAGGGAAATAAACCTTCCCCCGAAATGATTCCCATTTATTTATTTATTTCTGCGGCTCCGCACAAGTCTACATAAAAGTGCATAAATTGTGGTGGCGGCTGCTCGCTGATTAGCAGCCCGGACTGCGGGCGAGCATCCTCGCTCCGCTCCTCTCCCCCTCCGCTCTGCTCTCCGCGCTGGCGGGGCGGTTGCGGGGCACGCCGATGCCGTTTCCCTTTAAATCTAACTCAGGTAATGAAAACGCACAAGAAAATAGTGCGGGTGCATCTGGGAGCAGTAGAAAACAGTTAGATCTTCATAGAGCCATAAAGAAGTAAACAGTAGGCTGCTATGAAGATCTATGGGACCCCGCAGTGCCATTGTCTTCAAAAGGAATTAAAAACAAATTGCTGAGGGCCAGCACATAATTTAGAGACTCACGGCAATTTTATGACTTGCTAATGTTCCTAATTACATGCCCGTGAAAGGCTTAATTAATTGGGGGATGTAGCAAAAAGTGGAGCCTGTGTTTGTTATCATGGTTCCACTGCATTGATTTTAGTGCCTATGGAGAATTTAGGGCCTCTTTATTTGCACAAAGAAAATGCAAGTCTCTCGAAAAAATGCACATTAAGATCAACCCCTCGCTGCTATCTAATATACTTTCCTCTACTTAACCAAAGTGCTTGTAATCATATTTTGTAAATGTTGGTGCCGTTAATTGCATTGTGAGAGAAAATAGGTTCCGCTCGACTGGTCGTGGAGAATTTTATAAAGTTCTTTTCCTGCTCCCAATTCTGAAGACTCTGAGAGAGAAACTCATCAGAAGTTGCTGCGGTGGGCAGGGAGCGGTGCTGCTCTGCTTCTCCCCATGTGCTGGCTGGGTCGGTGGGCGCCGGGGCTGGGGCATCTCCTGCACCCACCCGCCTCAGCTCCTCCACCCGCACCCTCAGCAGGGCTGAGGTGTACCGGCACCCTTCCAGCCGGGGCACCCGGGGAGCTCCGGCATGTGGAAAAGCCTCTGAACCTGCTCGCACCGGGGCAAGGTTTAACCCTCAGCCCCCACCCAGCCCTTCGAATGTGCTCAGTGTATTCTGCGCTCAAGGTTTTGCTGTGATCTTCTAGAGGAAAGGACTTTTCGTGACATTAAATATAGGCCCATGCTGCAATCCCTCTTCCCTAAAATGCCTCTGGGATGTGTGCATGGAAGGTCCAAAGTGACCGTCTTCAACCAGAAATAGCTTAATACTGAAGAACATAAAAACACACAAGAAAAAATGTGGTGCTGTAGAGCACGGAAGCACCGCGGAGCCTTGGCGCACGGGTACAACACACCCGCATTTCTCAAGGCTGTAATGGACGTTTGCACTTATTCACATCGCCAAAAAAAAAAAAAAGGGATTAAGGAGTTTAAACAACCCCTTCTCCCGGCTCACAAGGAGAAATCGAGGCAGGACAAAGACAACCATGGAGCATCTGAAAGCGCCCATCCAGGACAGGAAAGCGAGCGGGGAGGCGGGATGGAGCTGGCCTGTGATTATTCCTTTCAGGTGAGCAACGCGCCCCAGAGAACTTTTCTCCTTTTCCCAGCACGCGTGTCTGGGCACGGACTTTCACACTCGCGAGTTCCCGCAAGGGGAAGGTGCCACGTGCCAGAAGCAGCAGCCAGCGGGAGGGACGGGGAAGTCACCGGTCCGAGGCCGGAGGGTGGGCTGCCTGCACGCAGCCTGCGCAGGCAGGGACCCCCTCAGACCAGGCGCTGGCTCTGCTGCTTTGCCCGGCCGTGCCGCGGGGAGCAAGCTGGACTTACCAGAACCATTTCACCGAGATGAAAAATAGCTTGATTATAGAAGCTTAAAACCAATATTTTAACCTGCTAAATGATGAAGCTTTTCCCTTTCACCCCTCCTCTGCTGCTTACATGTTTTTTTTTCCCTGTAAAGGCAGTTGGGAACTTCACACTGACGACTGCTAGCAAGCTGAGAAAGTCAGGGCAGCTGAAGCCTTTGCAAGACCAGGCGGGTTCGGTAACAGCGAGGAACGGAAAGTCAAAGCAACAGCCTCTGGCTAAAGAAATCTTCCCAACAAGGCAGCGGTGTTTGCCTTTACTCTGCACAGGAGGCTGAGGGCTCCTGCATCGTCTGCTGTATCGACGCACGCACGCACCCAGGAAGAGAGCGTGCCTGGGTGGGAGTCCGCATTCACGAGCTGTGTTTAATGTGCGCTGCTCCGAAAGGATTTATGAGCAGCGAGGAAGCATTTCACAAGGCACTACAGAGTGGAGTGTGCGTATTCACAGGGGGAAGCCCCGGGGTGGCACGTGCCACTGAGGCATGTCCCCGGGCCCCACGCTCGAGCCCGCCCGGGGAGGCATCACCACCCACCCTCGCTCAGCACCTGCCTGCTGGGCATCCCTGCAAGCCTTAACCGCTCAGCTCTTTCCTAAGGAAAGCAAGACAAATAAAGCTTAACGTTTGTGCTAAGTTGTCCAAATCCAAATTTAAGATTGCATTAAAAACCACAAAACAACAAAGATATTTTTTTTTTCTTTTTTTTTAACATCTCACATTTTGATCGGAGTTAAAATCTCTCCGCAAAAGCAAACGCAGCCATGCCAGGCCACAGAGGGTGGTCGAGAAGAGCTCTCTGTGCATACAGCAAGAGCCGATATCCAGACAAAAACTAAACGGCTGTGTCTGAGTTGTGAGGGCCGGATCCAGCAGCCAGCCACCCTGGTCCCCTGGGAAGCCAAGCGAAACACAGGCAGCAAACAGTGAGAGACAACTCCAGCTCTAGCATTCTTCCATGTTTGGTCAGGGAGGACGGTGTCAGTCAGACAAAGACAGACATTTGGAATAGCAGTTTTGGTCGGGACGACGCTCCTTAACAATAACTAAATCGCCGGGGGTGCCGGGTTGGAGCGATGGCCAGAAGGAGCCCGGGCAGCCCCTTGCTGCCTTCCTCCTCCACGCACCTGCATTTCCTTGCAGCAACATTGCAACGAGGAGGTAAAAAAAAAAAAGGCCGAGCCAAGTTTGTCTGTTGCTCTTGAGAAAAGGAGACGTCTCTCGAAATACAGTTGGTGCTTTGACGATAAGACCTTTGACAGAAACATGAATGACATGAATACTTTGATCTCTAGTCTCAGAAGCTTCAACAGCAATTATGAGTCAAGAGGGGTGAATATGGGCAGCAGCTAAAGCAATGCCCCGGAGGGTGGTGATGCAGTAATTAAGAGACAAAACCCGGAGCATCTCTGCCTGCACCACGCACACCAACCAGGGAGGAGGTGGGCTGGGGGGAAGCTTCATGAAAAAAACAACTCTTATTCTTCTGAGAGACATAAAATTGACAAGACTTTATACATTTCAAAGCAAAGATCTTCAAAGACAGGTAAAATGCTAATTCTGCTAATGTAGGTTTTTATGTATATGCTCTGAAAAGGTAAAGCAAATTAATCACCAGCTTTACCCCCTAATATATATCTGTGTTACAAATATATTACAGCATGTCAGATCTAAGGAGATATATCTGAACAGCGGTGGTTAAAAGAGCATTTCCCTTTTCATGCTCTAATACAGTTATTTTGATCTTTCAGTCTTCATATTTTTTGTTCTCATCAAAGGAATGATGGCGCCAGAGATTAGGATGTTATTTATTTCCCTCTCACTGTCCTACCCATGTTAATCACTTCTAGTGTCAACAGCCACAGCAGCGGCGGTGCTGGCAGCGCCCGTGCGAGGCCGGCCACGCTGCCTGTGCTGCCTGCACCCTCCTCCCTGCCTCTGTGCGCCACCCCACTGCCCACCCATCACCGCCATC
The DNA here is from genome assembly GCF_018139145.2 of Gymnogyps californianus. Lineage (NCBI taxonomy): Eukaryota > Metazoa > Chordata > Aves > Accipitriformes > Cathartidae > Gymnogyps > Gymnogyps californianus. Next base: position 10,613,608 of record NC_059490.1, on the reverse strand, counting down.
CCTTAGGGTCACCTCCAAAACACCCCGACCTTCAAAAGCTGATGGAAATGCTATGCAAATGGAGGGCAGGGAGGGGACGGAGACGCCTGCGGAGCAGAGGGATGGTGCCAGGGAGGCACAGCCCCGCGCCCGGGCGGCAGCGGTGCCCGGCTCAGCCTTCTGCGTCCCCGAGACGGTCATGGAAACCGTCAGGAGAACAAAACGCTGTTGACGTGGCAGTGTGGTGTTTAGGCACTGCCAGAAATCCCCGCTCCAAATTACGTGCAGCTTGAAGAGACCAGGGAAACTGAGAACACAAAGAGGGAAGGATGCACAGGGACAGGAGATAGTGACCCAGGAGGTGCTGCCCAGTTCCAGCACATCACAGCCCAGTCCAGCCAGTTGCCTCCTGTTCATGATGGGATGCCTATTACTGCTCACCTGAAAGTCCACTGTCAGAGGAGAGCTGACCCTTTGCTTTCTAGCTGTCTCCCGTGGAGCTCGGCTCCTCCCCGCTGGCCCCAGCCACCCTGGAGAATTCAGCATTTAGGTGTTTCTGTGAGCCAGGACAGAGTCCCGCTTTCCCGGGTTGTTTTCAGACACCTCCCACTGAATTTGCACCTGCATTTCCACGGCACATCTGCGTTCAGCCAGACCTCACACCTCCCACAGAAGCACATCCCGTCATGTACTGAAACGTCGCCTCCGTGCTGCGTTACAGGCTTGGCTTCAGAAACATGCATTGCCTCCAGACACTGCAGCTCCTTCTTCCCCCAGGTTCTCCATGCAGAGACTCTGGGAATTAAGCTCCTGCATCCGACAGACACAGGGCTCCAGGCCAGAGCCTGGCGCGTCTCCTTACCCAAACCCAAACACCGCTGGGGGCAGACAAAGATGGGAAAGGGATGCAGCCGAGAGCTCAGCTCCACGCACCACTCCCACCGGGGAAGCTGCTCAGCCGAAACGCCCGTCCTACAGCCACGGAGATTAACGATGCTGATTATCCTACGTTCAGTTATACTTTGGTCAGGACAGGCAGAGCCCAGAAAAGTTTAGGCTGTCTTGAGAAGAGTTGAATTTTGCTCCGGGAAAATTACTCCGTGAGACCGCACAGGCGATAGCATACGTGTACTCAGGATAACGTGGCGCTTTTGCATTTTTTTGAGCAACACGACAGCATTAGCCCTCCTACCCTGCGGTTAGCATCGGTCACGCTGTGCCAGAGTCCCCGTGTGCCATCCCGGCTCTTCAACCGGCACGCCACGCAGCACGTCCAGTGGTTTGGGTACACGGGACTCGGAAAGGTCTGAGCAGTGTCTGTTCACACCTGGGTGTAAGGCTGCCTCGTCCCCAGAGGGTTTTGCTCTCAGGTAGCGGGTCCGTGAGGAGCTTGCCCTCGGACTCCGGGCTGCAGGAGCTGCAGCCGGCTGTGCCCCAGGCCGGTGCAGGCAGGCTGGGAGAGCTGCCTGCCGGAGCCCTCTGCAGCAGGACGGTAACTTCAGCAGCTCCGTCAAAACGCTGCTTTAAAGGACCATGCGAGATCCCAGAGTTTAAAGACCAAGCTAGATAGCTGTTGGCTACATTTGCAACCAACTAGCTGAAATGAATGGATGAACTTGTTAAGAGCGGAAGATGGCGATAAGCAGGTATCTCAATAATTATTTGCAGAGATTAACTGAGCAGGTGTGCTTCGGGCATAACTAATCCTTGAGAGACAAGGAGCAGGAAAAGACTGCAGGAGCTAATGTCTTTGAAATAGGTTAAACCAGTGACATTGCCCACCATCAGCATTGTGTTGCTTGCCTTTAAAATGCTGACACTTACAAGTTTGATGGTAACTAGACTGCATAGGGGCACCTTTGCTTTCACATCAGATCTGCTGACATGAACAAGAGTCGATTCAGATGGGCATCCAAACATTAAAGTCCTTCCCTATTTCCATAAAATGATTGGCAGGATGCCTACTGCTAGCGGCTGGTAGCGCTGCTGATAAATGGCATCTTGATAAAAACTTTGGGCTGTTTTAAGGGGGGAAAAAAAAAAGGCATACTCTTATTCTAATTCTCTCAGCTTCTGACAGATGAGATGCCTCATCTCTGAAAATTAGATCCTGGTATCTTTGCTGTGTGTACACAGAGAAAACAGCATCCAGCGGCTGGGACAGGAGCACAGCGGGCCCCGGCTCTTCCACTCCCCTCCCCTGCAGGAAGCTGGCCCCACGGTGGAGCATCTCCCCCCTTCCTTGGCACTGGAAATGCACTTCTGGGCACTCAGCAGAAAGTACCTAAAATATGGTAAAGATTATCCCTAGGAAAAGAAAAAAGGATTTTCCTTTCTCGTTCTTGAACTATTGAAGCTTTCCAAGGAGTCCTGCGGGTAAAATCTAGCTGGAGCAGCTGAAATCCAGGGTCATTTCTAAGACACAGAGACCCGACCCATGGAACCAGTTCCTTCCTGCAACTTAAATGTTAACAAATGCATAATTCTCAGAGAGAAAAAAGAGGAACTGCACAGATCACTTGCTGCTGATTCCCAGCTAATCCATCAGTAGATCAATGCAGGTAAAAGAGGGGGAAAAAAGCTAATTTCAAGTCCTAATAATATTATTATTCAGTTTTTGTAGCTCTTTTAAGCACTTAATTCTAGGTATTTTTCCTAACTTAAGGTTAAAAAATGACTTCTAAAATGAATCTGAATATTATAATGGGAACTTTTTACCCCCAGAGATCAAATATCTCTTTCTCTCATACCTTTGCATTTCAAATCATGCAAATATCCTATGAGACGGGGGGGCCTGCCAGGCTCCCTGGCAATGCAGGCACTCTAAGCGCATTGTGGAGCCAGATCTCACCTGAAAATAGATGCAGTGCAGGTAACGCCTATAGCCACTTGTTACTTGTTCTTTTTAAAAGATGTTATACCACCCTGGGGTGTATGAGAAGGAGCGAAGCTGCACGGGGCAAGGCCAGGGTGGGGAAACATCCTCCTGCCCAGCAGCCAGGGAACAGCCAAGCAATGCCTCATCAGCCCTCGCCCACCGCAGCCGTATCTCACACCCTTTGCAGGACGCCCATAACGACACAACTCAGAGCGAGAGCTTGATAAAGATTGAAGAGGGGACGGTCAAGATTTCTGGAGGATATCCCATTCTCCTGGACGTAAAAAGGAGTTTGCTGTTAAAATTCCTTAAATAGCTTTGAAAATTTCAACAACAGTAAACGGAGACTGACAGCACCTGATGGACCTCACTCTGCCTCCACGATATCACCGGCCTCATTTTCTCACGTAAAAGTCATCTAATTACCTTGTGACGCACCGAAGGGTAACGCAGAGGGGCCCAGAAACATTCCCTGCCTGCGTGATGACGATGGCCGCGGACAAGGGTGACCCAGCTATACGCAGCAAAGCCCCAAAGAATCACGGTTTGTGGCTGCTCAGAACACCCCGAGCACGTACGGACCCTAATGAACCAGCAGCAGAGAGCTCACTTAAACCAACCTGCGATTTACGGAGCTGCTGCCCTCCCCTTCTCCTTCCTGCCTCAGTGCTGCCTCCAGATGTGCTGCCTCCAGATGTGCTGCCAGCTGTGGCGACACCAGCACTGAACTAACACATCTGACCGCAAGGAAGCGGGCATCCCTGCCAGGCGAGCATCCCCGCACCCTTCCCAGCAGCGGTGCCAGACCCCAGCCTGGCTCCGCACCCGACGAACAAAGGTCCCGCAGAGTGCCCGTGCCCGGCGCTGCCCACGCCGGCGGAACAGCACTGGTTTGTAACCACAGCTCAGAGACACAGATCATCAGGAAGACACGCAGGTACAGGCACTGAGATCCCCCCAGCACCAAGGCAGAGCAGATCAGACCACCGAGGGTCTCCAGGCTGCCCAAGGAGAGCGTTAACGTGGTCCCCCTCCATCCCTGCTTGCCTACTTGAGACTGCTCAGGGTTCCTGAGCGACCCCTCTGCCCGAGGTTGGTTGTTCATAAGCACCACCATAACGAACGCGATTAACAGCGGTGACATCCTTACCTTGATTCCCGTCATGGTCCGCTGGAAGTTGCTTTGAGAGCTGGGGCTTCAAACCTGTTTCGCCATCATGTGATCTGACATCGTGGAGAATTTACTGTGGAAACAAAAAAAAACCCGCAAGTGTGAAATGTGACTGTCGATAAAGTAATCCTCAGCAATCAGACAAAATTAATTGTGTGAACATCATTGATCAAACCTACTTAATACATTGGGTTTGTAGAAAGCTGGAATGTAATTTCATTACCAATCTGCTCCATCCTAATGAAATTTCTAATAACACTCTAATTTTGATTTCAGTTAAGGAGAGAATGATGGAAATTTTCTTTTGCTTCTCTTGTAAGGTTTTATTTTATTGGTTTTCTGCAATACCAGGGATACTAATTTTTTTTTAATTTGACATTTTATTAGCAGGGGGTTTAATATAACAACACAGATAAAAAACAAAATTGCAAAATGGACAAACCTTACAGAAATAGAATTGATGTCCAAATTAAGGAGGCTAATTTTAAAGAAATTGATTTATTTTATGAGTGGTGATTTGGGCTTTTTCTTTTTTTTTTTTTTTTTTTAAGTTCTAGCTGATTTTCTGACCTAAAGTGATTTAAATAATACTAGTTCCTTTTATCTGTAGTTCTCACAGAACAATGCTAGAGGAGTTCAGCCGCTTGGGAGAGGCACCAACATGCCTACATTCATAATGGGTAGATTAGGGCGAGAAGACCCCAGCCCTACTCACATCAGCGGCAAGGCTCCCATTAATTTGGACATAACCAAGATTTCACCCTTTGGGTCAAGTTTCAAAAGACACCATTCAGTCTTTCAGACTCAGTTGCGCTGGTGCAGAGAAGGGTTAGAGGTTAATCAAATCAGGAGTGACGGAGCAGCAGGTAGGTAACTAAACGCTGGCGCTTGGGATTCGCATCGAAGCCCACGTGCAAGGTGCCCCGCGCACCAGGGCTCAGCCTGCGCTGCCGGGGACCCCCGTCCCGAGAAGAAGGGGTGCAGACGGGGTCTCAGCGCTGCCTGCCCCGGCCTCCCTCATCTCCCTCTGCTCTGTTTCCAGCAGACAACTTCCCGGATTGTAGCAAAGCAAAATACAAAAAAATTAAAAAAGAGGACGAGCAGAAATCAAACTGATAGACCTAAGGATTCAAGCTGCGAGCAAGCGAGGGCGAGTGCTCTCCTGCCACCCGGCCCAGCTGCTCTGCACCCCTGGCTTCCGAGGGGAGCGGGTGCTGCTCTATGGCAGTGGGAGAGCCAGGAGAGACCGGCAGCCGAGGGACAGATCCTCGGGCCATCCTGCTCTGTACCAGCCAAGGGTACGCTGCACCACGTGCAGGCAGCACCCACCGATGGGAGACAGCAGCTCTCCCTGCGGGCTTCCCTGGGGAGCCGGGGCAGGACCAGCCGCCTTCCCCGGGGCTCAGGGCTGCTGTGGTCACACTGCCTGCGAGACTGGAGCCTGCAGGCTTCCGCGCAATGCATTTCACTGAGGGCAGCGGAAAAGCCTGGAAAAACTAACTATTTTGTTGCTTTTTCTGCTACCAAGTACTGAAAATGAACAGCGCTTGCCTCTAGCACGCATGAGAGGGCAAACCCTGTTCTCAGAGCATCTGGGTACTACTGATGGCTCGTCTGGCAACGTGTTCGGTGAATAGAAATCACCTCTCCCTGGCCAGAAGCCACATGCAGTGGGATCTGTGTTTGAAGGCAGAGGACGCGCAGGATGCACACTGGCAGTTCGCAGACATTTGGGGGCCTCCGGATGACAGGACGGGACGCGATGAGCAGACAAGGGAGCACAGAGCATGCGTGCTTGCTGCAGGAAGGTGATGCTCTTTGACTACTGAACTGGTGCCTATCTCTGGTATTTCCATTTTCAGCAATCTGATGTGTTTTGGTGATTTATTCATGACTGGTGTAGTGAAAAATTGGAAAAGGCTAGCGGGATAGCCATGGCCTGGAGATCCAGCATCTGATTGAGGCTACAACTGAATTACTGTCAGAGGCATCATGCAAGGTTTACTCCAGCGACTGTGAAGCTGAATCTTTATATTAATAAGTGAACATGAACTATCAGAGAGACTGGCATATGTCTGCTGCCGGGCAGGTCTGGAAAGGAGCTGTCAGATCAATAGGAAACTTGAGCAGACAAATGGAGAAGCTCCAGTGCCCCTCTTCATGCGCTACAGAGGTGTCTACGGGCGTTCACCGGAGCCACGGAGGGGGAGACTTTACTAACGCACAGGACAGCTAAAAAGGCTACTGCAGGCAAAGCTGTCTCATCTTTAACACGTACTAAATTGCTTGGGTGAAAGCATACAGGGGAGCCTTGGCTTTCGCTCCATTACTTAAGCACATGTGAAAATTTAGCCCCTTGTTCAGGCGACACTGCTAAAACACAGCCAATGAGCGCGAGGGATGCAGGCTAACATTGCACGTCAAATCCCAGTCCAACCAGAAACACCATTTCAAAAGTGACAGTCCCCGAGAAGAGTAACTCAGGGAGACGCCTTTAACGCAAGCCAAACCCAGGAAGCCCAAACCTACAGCACACACTCTACAGAGAGGACAATTTTTGCCCTGTTTCCAAAAAGCAAAAGGAAAATGTCCCGTTCAGTGCTGATCGCACCCGTGCGAGCTGCCCTCCGGGCCGCTCCCTTTCAGAGCTGCCCCATGTCAATTTTCACATCAAGTACGTGAAACCACTTTCCTTCTTAGCTTCCAACCTGGTGTAAAAAGGCGATAAGGAAATGCCCCTTTCCACAAGGTTCCCCTGCAAATCTGAACTTTTAAGAAAACAAAAGAAAGCAGCAATTCAAAGAGGGTAAAAAAAAAAAAGGTGGCAGCAGAGGAGGAAGCTAAACACTGCATTACAGTAGCATGTAGCAGTTCTTCATAATTACAGTTTCAATTCCACATCCAGCTTCCCGCCTAATTACTGCCCCGCAGTTGGCGTGCACAGACTCAAGAGCAGCAGGGATTTTTATTTTGCTCACACTGATCACTCCTCGGCTCCTCATTACCGAGCGCTCGCTTTGGGCCCGTTAGACAACCCGCCGCCCTGCCCCGGCCCCGCAGACCCCACGGGGCATCGCACAGCCTGGCAGGCACTGCCAGACCTGCCTGCCCCGCTCGCCCGAAGCGGGCAGCGGGTCCAGTCCCTTAGCAGAGAGAGGGCAGGGAGAAGGGACGGTCCCCACAAACGTGCACGGCAGGTACCCCCGGGCTCCCAGACACCTGGGACGGATGGGACAGGGGTTTCTCCATCCCTGCTCACTCTGGGCTGCTGCTGTGGAAGGTTCTCCTGGATCTCCTCAGGTTTCACAGGGAAAGAGCCACCAACACCTGAATCCGGGCCATGAACTCCACCTTGTGGGAAGGCTTCAGACCAGAAAGCCGAGAGCTGACTTAGGTTTTGATGTTTCAACTTTTAATTTCTTGACAACCAGATTTAATCTGTCCAAGGTTTCGTTCCGGGTCTCCTCTGAGCCAGGCTGTGTTTGAAGCTGTGTAGGCGAAGCTCAATCTTGTGAGATCCTCCTGCTATCTCTGAGCAAAAGCTTCCAGCAAAGGTGGGCTAAGGTTGACCGTGGGTTGGCGGTGGCCATGCACCAGACCTCCCGCGCAGCAAACACTCCTCTCGGAGATGAGATGCCTCCTATTTTGTTTTGGGGGTTATAATCCTTCTACTGCTTTCTCTGCAGTCCAGTTGCACTTTGCTAATCATTAACACCATCGCTGTCTTTGACAAGAAGCAGAAAAGGGGCCGCCTTCTACCAGAAAGGCAGGAGAGCTGATTTCCTAATAATTTACGGCTTGAACAAAGTTGCAGAGCAGCAACCAAGTATGCAAGAAAGGTTGGGGTGAAAAATTATTTACAAAGTGAATGCCCTGAAGACACTTGTACTGGACAACAATTACGGCACCTTAATTAACTGAAATTTAGTTCACCCGTCGACTGAGGCATGTCCAGTGCTAAAGTTATGCCACTGCTGCTGTCTACTACTGGTTAATGAATATAAATCAGATGGTTTATAGTTAGTGAACATGTAATAGGCTTGCAATGAGTTGAATTCCAATGCAAAATGCCTGGGGATAGGAACATGCCATCCATAAAATATATATAAATAACAGATTTACATTTCTACAAGGAAAAAACCAAAGCTATCCTCCCATCTTGGTAGTCTCCCAGCCTGACAGACCTGCGCTCCAGTCCTCTGACGAGACAAGGGATCGATAAGTAGGAATTTAAGAGTCTGGTCACCCAAAGCGTGGCTAATTAGATGCCAAAACTCTTCCGTGTCCTCCATGTTTCCTTCCCAGCCACCGAGCCCTGTCCTATAGGTTCGTCATGTGCCCGTTCAGTGCTGCTTGGGAGCAGAGCCCGAGGGGCAGGAGCACTGAAGGTGACTCCTCAAGGTGTGGAACACACAGTGCAGCTACCAGCGCCATCACAAAGAGGAGTGCTGCCTTTGCTGGGTTTTGTATCAAAGCCCGGGGACGGACGGGGGAAGCAAGGCCGTGCTTTTGCTATAGCTCCTTTTGGATGAGCCTTTAGTGATATCAAAAGGAAAAAGCAGACAGCTAAGGTTCCATCTGTAGAGGTAATTCAGATTAAAAAAAACAACCCCCCCCCCGCTTCTGCAGTCAGTCATGAGCGCAGGTTGCAAGCAAATCTCTCCAAGTTTCTTACTTGAAAAATAACCTTTACTTTGTGCCAGTTACATGCTGGCAGGAGCAGGCAGGCCTGGCCAAAGAGCCTGTGCAGCTGGGTAAACCTTTGCCCAGCCTTTGCATCGTCCAAGATGCTCAGTTGCAGGCCAGGGGTGGGAGACGGTTGATATTTGGGATGCACTGTGAAGGAGCCTCTCATCCCCCTCCTGGCAAATAAAGCTCCTTCAGGTCATTCTGTGCTGGACTGCCTAGAAGATGACATGCCCCAAATCACCAGACTCTTGGGGAGTTGTTGGCCAGGGGTCTCAGGGAGGCACCAAGCCTGAGGTAGGAACGGCCATCAAAAAGAGACCCAGTGTCAAAACCCCCCGGTCTCAGCTCTTTGCGTTTCCTTGCTGCAGAAGCAAGAAATTGTGGACTTTATTTATTGCACAAATTAGGTACAAGAAAATTATTTTCTTAATGTGAGACTTGATGAATGTTCTCAACTCTCCACCCTGCTAGGAAGAGGGGGTTACAATGAAAATTATTTACAAAGCATGTGCTACCCTGCAGGGATATTTATTCAGGCAGGGGATGTTTCCGCAGATTTTGTTGACAAAGGCAAATCAAATTACATTTTTGCGAACATTACAACAAGCATCTTGATTTGATATGGACATCAGCCGTCTCCTGACGAAGCCTGGGAAGCAGCTCTGGCCCAGCACCCTCCAGGCACCTACAAAGGTGGTCATTTTTAGCATCAGGGAACAGATGGATAAAATGCTCTGCAAGCTGTTCACGCACTTCTAAATATTGATCTGAAGTTTTTATTCCTTTAAAATGTATAAAAATTGTTATAAATCTGACGCCCAGATTAAAGATGGTTAATGACTTGCAAGAGTAAGGTAAGTTCTCAAGAGACCCCGCAAGACCCCCAGCCAGGCTCGCGCCTCACAAGCCCCCAGCCGGGCTTCTCCGTGGAGCCCCAGCAGAGCAGCGAACTGCAGGACCGGAGCCTTGTCCCCACAGGGCTCAAACGAGCCCTGCCTGCACTGAAAACGCACACACAGATGTGTGCGTACAAGCCTGAGTGTATACGTTTACGCATATAACATATGTGTAATAACAGGGGAAGGTGTGCTAACATAAGGCTCCCAAATCTACATGTAAGTGATTAAATCACAGATCCTTCCTCCTTTCAGAAGTGAAATGTGCTCAACAGGGTCTTTGAACAAGCAGCTTAGCCCTTCAGAAAAAAAATAGATGAGGCCAGCAAGTAGGTGCCTACGTTCGGAGGCAGGAGCCGACCTCCACCGCCGTCGCTGCCCTGCCTTTGTTCAGATGCTGGCCGCGGCGGCTGCTGCTCGGGCAGCGACCTGCCCACGGCAGCATCGCCATGAGGGTGCCGCTGCTGTTTGAGTCCCAGCCGGGCCCCATCAAGCTGAACCACCTTGCAGAGTACAGATCCCACACAATTCGATGGCATTTTTAATCCGATTGTTGTTATTATCTTAAAATGACTAATTTCCGCCAGAGGACGCGGGAACAGAATCCCTGGCAGAAGCTCCCTTATTAGCGGGAGCGGGGAGCTCGGTGTGAACGCGCTGCCTTCACCTGCAGCCCCTCCGCTCGCAGGGAAGAAAGGCTGCTGCATGATTAGGGCTAGGATTTTTCCCAGGGATTACACTCTTTATGAATGCCTGCATCTAATATCATGACGCAGCTTTTCCCCCCCCTCCTCTTTGCATTAAACACCCTTCCTCCCCATACATGCAGTAATTTGCTGTATGTTTTTATGGCAATGTGACTGCAGACGGCATTTGCAAGTGTCCAGGGAGGCAGGCAGGCAGTGCCGCCGCCGGCGAGGGGACCTCGGACCTGCGACTACGAAGGGCACGGGGGGTCAAGGTGTCAGTAAAAAACAGTAGGTAAAAAACGTTGAACTAGGTCATAAACATCTATTTTTCATCCTCTGCAGTGTGGATATTGCATCAATACACACATTGGGCAAACTAGCATTACTCGTATAGCATGAGTTATTTCTTAAGAGCAAGATATATATATATATACACACTCAGCTTCACAAGGGAAAAATACTGATGCTGAGGGCTCTTTCCTGCAGCAGAGGAAGTCACGGCATGAACCCATAGCTAGGAGCCCATATTAGGCAAATTCATATGAGAAATGGAGATATAGATTATGAACAGTATGATCAGCAAAGCATTTGAACAATGCACTACAAGAAGGATAGATTCCCACCTCTCTCTCTTATTCGAGCCCAGGTTGCCTATCTAGTGCAAATCCTGTGGTACAATACAGGCTACTGGTCTCAAAATACAACCTAACAAGGAAATTATATAAACCTTTGTGATACATAAAGACAGATTAGATAATCTGTAGATCCTCTCAGGATTTAAAAATCTGAGTATCTAGTGCCATGCTGCAGTGTGGACGCTTTTGGCTAGTGAAACCAGGAGCTCATCATTAGCCTGAGATCTGACACAGCTCTCCGTCCACAGCTGCGGGGTTGGGAAGGGCTTGGGAAGTGCACAAGAAGCCCTTTGGACTTGCGACATGGATTCTCATACCGGGAAGAAATGGTTCAGAGCTCCTTACTAACAGGAAAAGTCACTTCAGCGCAACATCGTTGATCCCCTCTGATTAAACCTGTGGGTCTTAAACTTGGTCTTCAATCAGGTCTTTGCGAAGTCCCAACAGATTACAACATCCCTGTGCTTAGCTATCATAATGACTTGCAAGTGATTAGCTTAACCAGCATTTCACCCAATTCAATTTCCATGGATAGCCTATACGTACCACGAAAGACGTTCACATTAATTTTTACATAATTAAATCAGGAATGACCCCAGTGCCGATGAAATAAAACCTCAATTCTTCCTGGGCTGCACAGCGCTCATCTCGGCTTTAACCCTCAGAACACGAGACCGACTTGGCTGGAAGGGACGGATCTGGCTCCAGACCCTCTCCTGCTCTCCCCTGCCTCTTCCAGCCCCTTCGCCCTCCCCAGGCTGAGTGACCCCAATGCCCATCACCCGCCCTGCTCCCAGTTCCCCGGCACAGCACCAGAAAGCCCCCTTGCACTGACGATCGTGTGCCTCGCTTCAACTTTTATAGGGTGACCCATGCATTTTCTGGGAAAAGCCTTAATGAGCAGGGCAGCAACACACAAGCCATCGATGACCGATGGCTTGACTGGAGCGTCACGATTGCCGAGGAGCATCCAGCCCCGACGCCCGTCTGCTGCCGTGAGCCACAATTTGTTTCTCAGTCCAAATGACGTCCCGCAGAATGCAGTCTTTGAAATCACAGGAACAGCCTCAGCACGGAGACAGGGAGCACGAGCCGTGGTAGCTCCTGAACACTTGGAATACCGAGCGGGCAACGCGAGCGTGAAGGCCAGGTCTTCCCGCAGGTCCCCTCCCAGAGCAGCAGGTACCTCCCAGGAGAAGACCTCCCCTTCCTTGGCACCCCTTCCCGCAGCTCTGCAAACCTCTCAGCCCCACCGCCTGCTCCCACTGCTTGGTGCCCGGGGTCCTGACCACTCGCTGGGATGTGACATCGGACTATGCAAACTAACGAGGATAATTACTATGCGTTTCGTTAAACAATCCCCCTTTGGAGGTGGCAACGATTACTCACTTCTACTGTAATTTTAATTGGTGGGCAAACATGATCTTTGTAGAGACAAAGCCTCATTCTTCTCTCTCTTGTAACAGTTTAAATCAATACTAACCCGGGGCTGCTTGGAAATATTTAATGAAAACTGTTTTGACAGAAAATTGGATTCTTGATGAGGCAAAATATTTGTTTTCAACGGAAAAGTTTCACTTTGTTGAAGAGCCAAAACTTTTTCAATTTCTACTGAAAGGTCAAATTGCGCGATGCAGCCGTCGCCTTCGCGCATCCTTTGCTGCCGATTGCCCCGGATAAACGGAGGGTGTGCAGGCAACCGCGGGGCTGAGATTGCAGAAGCCAGAAGCCCTGCGACACCCGTCGAAGCCTCTCTGCAAGGGACGACGGTCACAACCTTCACGCTGTGACTTACCCCGCTGTGACAAACGCCATCCAGGGACAGAGGGCACGCGGCACGTCCCGGAAGGAGGAGCAGGAACTGGCGCAATGGCACGGAGCGAAGCGAGTACATACATCACAGCAAACACCGCGCCCGAGGGTTTTGCCTGCGCGTTCACCTTGAGGTGAAATTAGTGATGGCAAAAAAAACCCTTACTCAGGTCTTGGCTAATGATTATCCCATTAAAGAATCAGCTGACATAATATCATTTGGTAGTTTTATAAACCTCAGTGACAACAAGACTGATGAGACCTAAAGCCCTGACAGCTCATCTGCCCAGAGAAGAGGAAGGTACAAGAATTTGCTATTTTACTGTATTGCAAATTTCACGGTATTAAAAAAAAAATAAAATAATCCTCAGAAAGGCGGGTAACCTTTGCCCGTCTCCAGAAACACACGTATATTCACACCCAGCCCTCCCACTCGTTGGCAGATTTCCATCAAGCCTAAGAAATACAACTAGAGCAACTCATAGCCAACGGCCGGGCTTGCACGCTCCCCAGACCTCGGCAGGACCGTGGGGCTGCAGCGGCCGTGGGTGCCCTCTCCCTGCTGCCGAGCTCTCCCGGAGCGACCCGGGCAGGCCCCAGGTACCCCCCCCGCTGAAGCCCTTCGCTGCGATGGCCCCCCAGGACCACCACAGCAGATACTGAGGAGCGATCTCCTTGGACTCTGCGAGCAGCAGCGCTGGCTCGTACCCTGGTTCAGCCTCCGCCAAGTAGGGACAAGGTGAGGTCAACCCAAAAAGTCACTCACACGGCGCGAGTGTCCGGTACAATTAGCCCGCTTAACGAAAAAGAAAAAAAACCCAAGCGTGTACGCTGCAGTTTCTCTCCTTACCCACAGCTATCCTGCTCATCTCTACGCTGAAGACATTGATGCTGGCAGGACAATACGCAACCTCAAATGACATTCATCTTGTTCGTGATGATGTAAGTTATTTGGGTAGTGCATGCGGCCTGTTTTGCTGTTGTTTAAAGGCGGCAGCATCGCAACATGCAGGTGAGCACCGGTCGGCAAGTCACTGGCTTCCACTATGGGTTTATGAATGCATATATATATATACACACACACGTGCATTTTAAAAAATTTTTTTTTTTTACAACGCTATCAAAAAAATTAGCCAAATAAAATAAAGGACTGGCCTAAAGCATCTCTGCATCCCTAGCATTCAGTATTATGCATTTTAGGGGGGGAAAAAAAAAAGCTTGCTTTTCCCCCCCTTGCCTGGGTGTCATGAGCAAGAAATGAGCAGCTGACCTGAGTTTGAATTTAGAGTGTTCATTAATAGGATATTATGCCATATGCTCAGCACACTGTCTTTTTTTTTAATGCAGCCGCCAATTTGAGAGAATTTCTAATTAGTAATGGTATAATGAGAGTATTCAGAGGCTAATGTGGTGGGTGGGGAAGCGAAATAGATCGCTTGGTGTGGACTGGAAATATTTCTGTTCGAATTCCTCGTGAAATAATGACCCGCCGTAAAAGGCTGCGATCTTCGACAAATGAAGGACGTTCAGGGAGGTTACATTAACTGCAGAGGGAGCATTTATCGGGGAGGGGGGGGAAGGTGAGACAATTTGGGCTGGTTAAGCTTAATGCAGGGAATGTCTTGGTAGGAAAAACATTTTAGCTGGGGCTGGGCTGAACGGGAGGAAGCACAAAGGAGGCCCTGGGTGGGAAAGCCCCGGCAGGAGGAGATGGAGGAGATGCTCAGCTGGGCTCGGCGCTGGGAGGGAGAGCAGCGATGCTGGGGGATATTAACCCTCACCACCGTGCAAGCGTCAAGGCATCGGCACCCAGCTGGCAACGGCATGGGTGCAAAACACAGCACGATACAGCAGCGGTAAATATTTAGCTGGCGCAGGAGTACAGAAACCCTCTTATCAGAAGCGCACGCCCCAGCCCGGCAGCTGCCCAGCAATTGCTTTGCATCAGCATACGACCGGCACCAGCGTGCCGAGCGAGGGGCGCACGGGAGGTGACGGGGCAGGGTGCCAGGTCGATGCTGCGGGAAGGGCCCAGGATGCCCGAAATGCCTCCGAAAAATGCTTTTGCCATATATTTTGGGGGTCAGACTATTTAATATCTACTCTGTTATAGAAAATTGGGACTAATGAGGCATGGATGCAGGTTGGTGTTTTGTGGGAACTTGTTGGTATAAAACGTTCAATATATTTTTAATAAAATAAAGCTTTGAGGTTTGTGAGCTGGCTGACAGCGGTGTCTGAGGCCGGCACGTGCTTTACCTTCCCTGCGGGGTACGGACAGGAGATAAATCTACATAAACCACGACAGCAGGCACGGGTCCGGAAAAGTCTGTCTTAACATCTCAGAGCATCCTTTGATTTGAACTACGAATTTTGTCTCCCAGCCCATCCAGTGGCGTGGGGATTGTGATTTTACAGAAGAGAAAAGGGGCAGATTTTCAGTGGTTTGCAAAAAGTCAGGCTGCAATACAGAAAAATACTCTTTCCCCTATTAAAAAACCCACAGGCCTTATAAATTGGAAAACTAAAACATTTTCCCAGAAGAAAAAGGATTTGGTCTGGTGTGGATACAGGAGTTGGGCTGTCTGGTCTAACAGCACAAACCCATTCCTTTGGTTTCAGAGGGAAATTCCAAACAGTGACAGGGAAAATCTGAGTGTCACAGGTTTTAAAATAAATAAATAAATAAATAAAAATAATTATTGTCCTTCTCCCATGTGCCAGCCAGCACTAAGTCCCTTCTGAGGGAATACACCTCGTGCTGCAGAGGACAGCGTTCCCAGCCTCCGGCTTTGCCAGCTTCAGGAACGCCGTGTCTCCTACATGCAGCCTCTGCACAAAAGCTAGGACACATGCAGATTTCTTCAAATGAGCCATAATTAATTTGCCTTTTGATTGGACCAATTAGATCTTTAACACTGTAGGAAATAATTTTTTGCTAATGATTAAGCTGAAGACCGGGAGTTTTCCTCTCCTGTGAAATGTTTTTACTGTACTATCATATTACCTTTAAGAAAGCCAATAAAGTTCTACGACTGCGGGGTCTCTCCGGTGCCTCCTGCGCTTCTTTTGCCTATTATGACAGACATGAATATTATAGAAACAGATACCCCGGGAATGAAGCAGCCTGAGGTGGGCAGTAAACGATGAGTTTTGGTAGATACGAACCAAGCGGAGCAGAAAAGCAACGATCTACTCAAGTAGATCTGCTGGAGCTCCAAACCCGGCTTGTTGCGCAGGGACCGGCCGAGCCGCCAGACGCTCTGGTATTGTGTAAACCCTGCTCTGAAAATTAAATATTCATAACGCTCATATTAGATTCGAGAGCACCTTTTAGGAAGAAATAAATGAGATTTGCTTTAAAAGAAGAAAAAAGGCATAGAGGCCATGTAGAACCAAGCCACGGCTTCATAAATAATATGTTTTTAGGCCAACACTCAACAATTAAAAAGCTTAAGATTCGTTTTGGAGAACGAATCAAGCTTAAAATTCATTCTCCTACCCTCATCCACGTGCCATGGAAAATTAATGCATTCACCCAATATGTTTTTAGAAGGGATTTATTCCTTGTTCTCACGCCATCCTTATTTTCCAGAGTAATAGATAGGAGTGGCAAAGCGTAAGCAAGATTTTTTTCCCCTTCTTTAAAGTGAATCTCCATCTTGTTGACAGCCATGCCCAAATCTGTCAGACCTGAAGGGTCTGCACCATCCAGCTTGTCTCTCTATCCTGAGCTGCGCTCCCTCTCCCTGCGCCTTGAAAGCGAGCAGGGGCAGAAGGCACGGCGCAAACAGCCGGCACCAGGACAGGCTGGCATCGGCGGCACCGCGATTCCCCCCGACCACAACATTTCTGACTCTCGGGTAAGGGCGAGGAGGGAAGGGGGCACGGGCCATGCCAGCGTGGGCAGACGTGCTCGGTTCCCCCAGCCCCGGGGATCCCGAGGCTATCGGAAGGCAACAGGCTCTCCACGACGTGTCCCTCTGCGCCTGCCCCACCGCTCCCACCCTCCAACACCACATCCCACCACGAACATCACCCAGCTCATTCCACAGACCATTAGCGAGAAATAAATATTAATATAATATGACATTATTCTGATGAAAGTGAAAAATGTGACTATAATAAGGCTATCGTGTTCTACTGGATTAATATGCCTGTTAATTACCAGCAGTTCCTGTGGTCTTCAGCCTAACGGATGGCCCTTGGTGAGCAGTGCTCAGCTCTCACATTCAGGAGGTTCCTAAAGCTCAGAACGAGCCTGAGATGATGCTGGCATGTAAATAACCTACCCATCATGTGCACTTCAGTGGCCCAGCTGCACTGCTCCCATCTGGGAGCTGGTGCAAGAATAAGGAGCAGCCACCAGCACCTTCAACCACGGGGACACGCAGTGGGGACGGTGCCTGGAGAACGTGCACGGGGCTCTGGCCACCTTGCAGGCTCCCGGGTGCCCTGGGAAGTCCCTCCTCTCTCCTGTGCCTCCCCCCGTCAGTGTTTGACATCTAAACTTCAGAGGTTAAGGTAGCAGCATTTTTCATTCTACGGCTCGAGTGGTTACAGGGAAGAGCCCTCTGGTCCTGTCAAATGTTTGCTTTTGCAACAAACAAACAAACAAACAAACAAGCAAAAAACAACCACCAAGCCAATGCCCTTCTATTCAACTCAAAATGAAACTTCCTACTTAATTAAAAAAGTCTATAATGTCAAAGGTGAAAACACCCTTGATAAATTTGGTCCAAAACCGAAATTTCAAAATAGAAAACTCAAAAAATTCCATTTTTAAATTGCCAAAGGGAAACTTTATTTTCATGCCATCAAAACATTCATTTATTTCTTTCTGCCTGAAAGCACTATCCAAACTCACCCTGAACTTCAAAATGGGTCCTGTCATCCCAAAATCGCATTTCTCAGTGACCGAGCTATCCATCCAAAGAACTCCCTCTCCCAAAACACGCCCTGACTGATGGCTGTGCTGCATCCCACTTCAGCCCCGGGAAGCCCCGGAGCAGGGCGTTCCTGGGAGGTTAGCCGGGATCAGAGCACTGACACCGGGGAGCTGCAGCGACCCTGGGGAGAGCTGCAGGAAGGCTCTGGTGTGATTAAAATAATCCTCACCACAAGGAACCCAGCCTGCCGTGGATGTTCACTCCTCCATGCTGAGGAACCAAAGTGTCTTCTGTAGATAGCCCCATGTCACGCGAGGTAGGGCTTCACGGCGCGGTCGATCCAAACCAGCTCCAACCCACCTCACCTACGCAACCTTGCCAAAGTCTCCCACTCACCCCCACCGTTTCTTTAAACTTCCCACCCCAGCTTTGCAAACCTTCCACCCATTTTCCAAGCTGACGCACAAATTCCCACCAAATCACTGTGCGGGGAACATTTGCTCCTTCCCGACACGTGCGCGTCCCCTGGGGAGGTGGAACGGATAAGCTGACACCTCTAAGGAGGTCTGGAGATGAAAAATGTTAGAGTTGTGACAAATACGTGTCAGCGCAGCCCCAGGGCTGGCAGCTGCCGTGCCCTGTCCCAAGCCACCCGCGCCGCGTTTGCTGGGAGCCGGTCTCAGAAGAGCCTCATCCGAGGGAAACGCCGCAGCCTTCTGCCAGTGCTCCTCTCCCTTTAAAATGTTATTTAAGAAGTTTTGCCAGCTTTACTTTGCGCAGCCTGGTGCTGTTCATTTTAGGTTTGCTAGAAATGTTCTCCAGCTGAATACTGAGTGAAATAAATTCAAATCCTACTCTGCAAATGACACTGCACATAAATATTCAGTAAATTAGCAGCACACTTTTATAGATTTATCAGTCATTGCTGGCACAGAATGACAGGCAATGTTGTAGCTGAAATATTAATGCTGACAAATTAATGATTTCTGAGTAAATGATGTCATTTTTGCACCGTTTCATTAAAATTTACTCACTTTCAATATCAGCTTCATTTCTACGCCAAAAAAAAATTAAAATCATTTTCATTCTCTTTCTCTCTCTCTTTTCCTCTAGGAGCCTTTTTTGAACCCAAAGGGCATAAATTTCCTACCACTCCACTCCGAGGAAGAAGAGGGGCTGAAGTTGGCAGAGAGGGCAGGCAGCGGTGCCCCACGCTGCTCCAGCATCTCCATCCCCGTCCCATCCCGCACGGGAGCCATGTCCTCTCTCCGCACCGCGCTTGAGCCGGGCACTCCGCGCTCGGAGCCCTGATCAAACATTACGAAATAACCCCCTGCCTTTGCTGGGGCCCTTGCCGCCGAGCTGCCGAGCACAACTAAAACCTGTAAACACCACCAGCGTCAGCTGATGCTCTACTGCAAAGCCCGTTTGTGCAGCGGACAGGAGGAAACGCCGCAGCAGCCTGTTTTACCGCACCGGGCATCGGCAACGCATCATCACCGAGAGCATCTTCTGCTGCCCTTACTCATCCTGGAGGCTTCACGGCACCCCAAGCCCCGTGGCGAGGGGGGACGGGGTGCAAGCGTGGGGCAGGTGGAGAGGGGGAGGTCGGGCTGTCACCCCAGCCGACCCTCCGCACACCGAGAGGTCCCCAGAGCATCGACGGACGGAGCAAGGCTCTCCCAAAAGGCAGTAGAGCTCTCCCGTGTGTTCCCCAAAGCAAAGGGGCGAGCGCCTTTGGGGTTCACAGCAGTTTTGAGAAGAGAAAGCTGTTTTTACCCGTGGCTGCCTAATGGGAATCTCTTCCCTGGAGCCTTTGCCACCCGCTGCCATCTTTACTATGCCGCATTGGGTATTTCTGGCAAATTACCCCATCAAAAGCCTTCCCGCCCTGTCTGTCATCCTGGACAGGACTGGTGACATCTCTGACAGGTGACTGACAAAGACAGTTGTAGTGGATAAAAAAAAAGGGGGGGGGGGGGGGGGGGGGGGGGGGGAAGACACAGAGAGAGCAAGAGAGAAAGAGCCCAGAGAAGGTTTTACCCAGGATTCCCTGGGCTGAGCTATATCAGTCAATCTCCGGGCTAATTCGTGTCAGTACTTGTTTCCTATCTCCTTGAGTCTCCAGCGGAAGGTTGATAAAATTGAAGTGGAAATGAAGTTGGATGCACAGGAGGATACACACAACAATAGCCTGGTGAAATGGGTTTGTATCCCTGATACACTCTTTGGAGCATCAGGATTCGTGGTGACCTTGACAGTGTCCTTGGGAGAATAAAATAAAATAAAAGGGAGAATTTCTATCTACGAGAAGAAATTTAAGCAAAGCGCTACGTTTACCACATCGGCTTTGTAGCGTGAAGGAGCGACGCTGGCTCCCAGCATCGCCTACCCGGCTTATTTATCCAGTGGGAGTTTATGTTTGCACAAGTACTTCCCCAGCTATCTATCTAAAATGCAAAGAGAGCGCCTTGTTATAGCACTATAAGATGCCCGTTTCTTGTAAGAAAGTCTCCATCGCCTCAACTAGTTGTTGATGAATAGAAGAAAACTTGTCACAGTTTAAATAAAATGTACCTCCAAGTGTGTGTACAGCGTGTTTCTCTCCAGGCTGCCTGGACCAGTTGTCAATACTGCGTGAGCATAATCTCCGAGTGAAACTCCACCGAGGCGCTTGTGGTTAAATACAAGATGAATCTCTGTTTGCCAGCCCCCTTAAAAGAAAAACGTTGAGAATAACTGTGGCGAGATGGAGATGGAGATGGGAGAGGGAGAGAGAGCCCGTGAAAGCCTCCAGAACATGGAAAAAGGGGAGTCGCTACTGAAGAACAGATACCAACAAGAAATATTAACGCAATCCTTCGCTACATCTGGTTTTTAAGACAGGCGTACAGATGCACGTGTAAAACCCTTTCCAGCCCCTTGCCTGACACTAATGCCTTCCTTATGGAGAGCTGTGATGCCGAGGGCTGCATGCTGGAGCCGGCGTCCCTGGCGTACAGCCTCACCTGAATGATGGATCAAGGGTTTCCCATAAAACTCAGAGCAGCCCGTGTTTTTTATGGGGTTGGAGAAAGGAGGACCGTATAGGTGTCTATTTTAATTGCAGATAAATACAAAGAGGCAGCCAGTTTTCTTTAGCTGCTTTTTCTGCTACTTACAGATCTCATAGACCTGAGGCTCAGGATTGACACCAGGGCTAGAAAATTTTGCACGTGCAGCAGAGGCATGGCGCTGGCAGTGGCTTGCTCATAGCTCTGGGGAGATACAGCCAGGGAAGCTCTCCCTCTGGTGACTGAGTTCATAGAGCATCACATTTTAGCTTGATGGAAATGTTTGTTAATTCTAATTTGGTGGCACTGATGGTAGAGGACAAGGATATGCAGGTAGAACTGATACTTTCCCTCGATGTGGTATGTACACCTGATGAAATACAGTTGGGATGCAGCACCTCGCTCAGTAACCTCAAAGCTTTTGCAGAGACCTTCACAGAAGACAGATTTGAAGCAGCAGGTTTAGGACCCTTTGCTCAAGAGGAGGCTGTTCCCAAAACAGGAGCAGAAGATTGAACAAAATCATTTGACGACATCAAAACAAATGGATCCTGGAAACGCTCAGAGCAATGCCAGCTTTGAGGAGATCGTGGAAAACTGCAGCTTCTCATGGTTTGTCTGGGCCTGGCCCTTAGACCCAGCAGTTCCCGGCAGAAGGAAGGTGGAGTTAAGACCCTATATTTACAATAAATAAAACCAAACCTACAACGCATCCTCCGTTAGGAAGGGAATGGCAGTGGCCCCGCTCCCCACGGCAGCACCCTGGAGCAGACGCATCCCGAGCCACCAAGCACCCACCACCGCTGCCAGCCTCCCCAGATTTGGCTAATAAGAACCAGCCGGGTTTTTCCACTCTGATAGCTGTGAGAAACCGATGACAACCTGTTTGACCGCTGACCTCTGAACTTGACCCCCTGCTAATACCTTCAGCTGCTGATTGTCATGGGTGGCTGGCAGAGCCCTTTGTCTTTTGCTGTTTTGGAGTCCAGACAGATAAATGATTTCTATTTGTCCTTTGGCGCAACGGAAGAGCTGATCGATATTATCCACGAATGATGTCAAGGATTTGTCGCCACAGCTTATGAATGACAAAACACTACCCAAAAAAACACCTTTTGGGGCAAAAGATTGAAAGCTGGAAAGGTTTATTGATTTTTGCTTTCTTAAATAGCAGCTCAAGCCACAAAAGAGAAAACGAAAAGCTTTGTGTGCTAAAATGCAGCAAAAAGCTTCCTCGAGAACAACGATTAGATCAGCTCTTGCATTTAAGTACTGTGTGCCTTGCCACAGTCAACTGCTCAATTTTGTCTGCTAAGCCCACTGCAATTTCCACCCATTTTTCCTTATTTCAAAAGCACTTGTATAGTGAAATACCAGCCTCCGGAATAAAATGCTTCTCTGCTTTTGGCCACTGGTCAGTCAGGAGAAGGCTATGCATCTCCCACGCGGGCAGGCAGCGAGCACAGGAGAGCAGAAGAAAAGCTTTTAGGGTCCAAGCGCTGGAAAGGTGGGCTCGGGCCCCACCTCTGCCCCGGGCACCCGCGGCACCCCCGGCAAATCACCACGGCCCCTCTGCACCCACCTCGGGGTGAGGGATGCTCTGGCTGCGCGGTGCTCAGCGACGCTCCCTCCTCCCTTCGTAACCCCACCACGTGTAGCAGGAGGAGATCACGGCGTAGGACATTCCCTAGGCAACCACAAATTTAAGAGTCGATGAAATGAAATGGGTCCCCTCTTAAATATCTAACCCATGGCCCTGTTTTTTGCCTCCTCTGGAGAAAGCAACATTTAGCTTCTCCAGGAGCCTGGGGAAACCCACCTTCCCACCTCGGAGCCTCCCTGCACGACGCACAAGGAGTGTCTGTGGGTACCCCCCTGCTGCTTTCTAGAGCTGAGCTTAACTGAGCTAAAGCTAAGGCTCCAGCCTGCCAGCTATAATCCAGTAAAGCCCCTCTAAAAAGGGATGCAGAAACCTCACAGGGGAAAGGCCACTGTGATGCTCTGAACCACGGTGATGAACACACGCTGGCCTGGCTTCACCAGCGCCTGCGGAGCCCAAAGGGAGGTACCAGCCGAGTCCCCAGCACTGCTGTCTCGCCGCCAACCGCTGTGCTCGCCCCAGCTCCCGGCCACCTTCTCTGCTTCGAGGGAAGTGTTTCGACCAGCACAACCCACATGGGAACCAGTTGCATGGACAAAGAGCTAAATGAGCTCACTGCCAGTAGAGAAACGCGTTTGTGTTTTACAAATGAACGCGCCTCCTCCAGGGATGGCGCTGGGTTCGGAGCTCAGAGCTGCGCAGAAACATCTCCACGTCCAGCACTTCTGCAAGTCCTTTTTACAGAAGTCCCCTGAGAGTCCTGTCTCCTAAACCACAGCGCTGCTGGCACCAGCCTCTAAAACACGGCATGCTTCTGAAGTTCTAAACTTCAGTATTTTGGGGAAACAATTTCTTTCTTCACAGATGCATTTTTAAAAAACATTTTTTCGCAAGCTTTCGAGTAAGATTTTATGAGTAGTGGAGAAACAAGGAGTAGGATTTCCAACACGGGAGGTGTCAGCGCGGTACATGGGCACATGCATGCACATCCTCCCTCACACCACATCCCACCCCAAAACGGATCCCTCCAGTGGAATTATGATTATAAAATCTGTCTCCCAGGAGAAAGCTGACCTTTTTCCCAAACCAGCAAGATCCCCACTGCCCTCTGAACCCCGCAGAAAAGAGGCTTGGCGAGGAGCGGACAGCAATCACGTCTCGCAATTAGAGCGGCACTTTCAATTCGGCAACACAACTGATGTTTAAAGGGAATTTGGGGGGGGGGGGAACCCAGAGCAATTCTAAAATCTGGAGATAAGGATCACTATACTAATTTTAATTATGAGGAAACAGAAGAGCAGAGATGAGGAGGTCTTGACTGAGCTCTCTGGAGCCAAGGAGAGCGTTTGGGCAGATCTGGGTGCGAGCGCAGCAGAAGGGTGCTGAGCCAGGCATGTGCTCAGGGCACAGCCCCAGCACAGGGCAGCTTTTCCCACCAGACCTTTCCTTTTCCAAGCTTTACACCGCTCAAGCTTGCTGGCCGAAAAAAAAACCAACTTCAAAACTCAGCGCCAACCCTAGATGAAACCAGAGAGTTTCTCCCAGCTCCCCACCCGGTCCCAGCCTTGCTTGAAGTTCAGTGAACCTTGCCCAGCCCTCAGGTAGTGATAAATGCCTGCTCGGGGTCAGAGGGGTTTGGTTTCAGCGGCACAACGCCTGGCTCCAGGGAGGGGATTACCTTGGTTTAAAAGGCTGGAGCTCACTGGGGTGAGGGAGGTGTCTCCTTCCCCATACAGCTGATCTGCACGAGTAACGAAACTCAGCAGAGATTTTTGCTCGGGAACTTTGACTACTGAAATGAGACAGCACTTGGAGGCACTTCTGCTGCGAGGACACAGAGAATATAAAAACTCAGGGATTCAAAAAGGACCTCACCTGCAGCTCCGAGCAAGTTTGCTGAGTGTGTTTTGGGGACCTTGGTACCGTTTGAACCACGTTCCTCCAAAAAGCCCACACAAGCCTCCTGAGGTCCAGGAGCGTTCAGCTCCCAGCTTACGGGCCCCACCACGGCATTACAAATGATCTAAACCACTGAACGCTCTCTGGCCACATCATTCCTCTTCTCCCCTTTGAGCTTTTATTTTGATCTGCGAAGTGTGTCCCACCGCCGGTGCCAAAGGAAGTTCCCGAGACAATGCACGCTGTGTTGTGTTCATGGCACTCGCCTCTTCATTTGTACTCCTCGGGTAGCTTGACAGCTCGTTTCCCTAAATTTACAGAGCTCACATTTCATGTATGTATTATTCATCATGAAAGAATCTAAATTCCTACACAATATCCTGAATCAGAGCGTAAACTGATTTAAGCACCTGGCTAACAAGCTGGGTGGCTCCAGCTTTGGGCTCTTAATCAGACGCTCATTAAAAGGCACAGCCTGGCTTCTACTTTTAGAATTGAGACTTAATCAAAAATGCCTTAAATCTGAACCCAGCCCCCAAAGAAAGGGAGCGAGGATTTCTGTTCATCCCTGGAAAACTTGGCCTCGGCTTTCCCGCAAGTGATATTTTACACCCCGCTTGCGGCGGCGAAGATGCTTTTAAGAAAGTGTTTTCTAAGTAATAAAACGTCTCCAAGTGCGGGGATTAGACATAATCCAATTCCTTTATCAAATAAAGATGCCATCGTGGCCTTTGAAATACAAAGGAAGAAGTTCCCTCACTGTTTTCCGTCTTACAATTATATCACATAACACACTCGCCAGAGGCTTGGCCGGCGCCGCAGACATCAGCGCCGCGACATAATGAGAAATGGAAAGGGCTCGGCCTCCCCTGCCACCTGCTCACGCTTCTGCATAATCTGGCGAGAGAGGGATTAATCCCTACATTTTGATTTTCCATCTGCATTGCATCAAAGGTAACCCCTGTCAATCCTGAGACATAACCCATGTGTAAGAGCAGGAAATACCCTGCTTCGCCGCAGATTTTGCTGTGACAAATGTAATGCTTTCTTTAGGGGTCTGTTTGTTTAATTAAATTTTACGCACGGATAAAATGTTTTGTGAAATTTCCACTGTGGGGTGTTGTAATTAAAACTGGTGAACTCGATACAGACAGGCAACTATTGTAAAGCTGTCTTTGTCTCCAATTTGAATACCGGCAGCGATGTTTAGCTCTGCAGTTGGGGTTTGCTTTTAGATGCCAAGCACTTTCCAAAGGAGCTGCAACTTGGAGCGATGCTCACCAGTTGAGACGTGCATCTGGTTAAACGATGAGGACGCTCCTCCCCAAAAAAAAGGAAATAGAAAAGAAAAAGGAAAGGCAAACCAAGACAAAAAAATAACTCCACCCCAAACTGTGTAAAATCTCCAACTTTTCTTCGATGCTCAGGAGCTGTCACGTTCTTCAAACTGATCTAATTTCCCCTTCGCTCCAATTACTCTGCACGTTGCAGTGAGAAGGGTCCTGGCTGCTATCGCTGCTTGAGGAATGACTCTGAAAGGGCATTTCAGCAGGCTGGCCAACAAACGCGCTATGCTACCCCCGCCTGAACAAATGAGAAGAAAAATCACAGGAATAGACTGAAACGGTGAGCAATCAGAATAGATGTTGCTTCAATTTACTTAAAAATGAAATTTCTTGTGAAATAGAAACCTTGCGTTCCAGCTGCGGGTTCAGAGGAGATGTTTCTCTAAACAACTAGCTATTTCCCCATGTAGAAGGGTAATGAAATATCCTGGGGACTGGTGGTTTCGGAAGCTCGACCTCGCCAGCGGCAAGGAGGAGTCGGATGCTGGCCCAGGCGTGGAGCAGGATCAGAAGCATTCCCATGTTGCAGGGAGAGGAGCTGGCGAGAAGAGGGCTCCCATCTGAACCCCCGCCCCGAACTCACTGCAAGTCTAGGCCTCCACAACAGATTGACTCCGAGCGTAGCTCTACGGCTAGAAAATCTTAGATCTTAATTTTATAATATCAGCCTCCATTCTATTTGACATTGATTTTTCCTCTAAGTCTCAGTGCAAATCCATGAATCAGCCCATGCATGATAGGAGAATGAGAAATAAAACTAAAAAATATTTTTATGATTCTTTTTCTGGAGCTGGCAGCAAAATCTCAGTAAGTCACCAAAAATCAACGGAGGAAATGCATTCCCTTGAATTTTGCTCCACCCTTTGGCAGTACAGATTAAGCAAAGAAACCCGGCAAGGGACTTGTATTACAGAGTAGGGTTGGTGGGAATCGAGGAGCACTGGTGAGCGCAAAGCTTTTCCTTTTTCCACATTGACCTCTTTCTCTGTCATTTTATCTGCACGAGTCGGAGCCCGGGCACGGGACAACAGCCCGATGTGAATTAGCGTAAGGGCTATTCACCACCTGTTTGAACTGTCAAGTTATGTGGGAAAGCATATCAATTAACGGCCGTGATTAGCTCATCAGACTTCCCATCTGACAAAACAGTCACCCCCTTTCCAGCCTAATCCCCCCGGAAAGCCCCGGCCGGGGCTGGGTGCGGGGCAGCGAGCGGAGCGAGGGGCGGCAATGCCCACGCCCCAGGCTCTGCGCTTAGCTGCGTGCAGCCAAGTAGTTTCACCCTGCAGACAGCAGGTATTTGGGTTAAATTCCCAGGAGCCTCCTATGTTCCCTTATAGCTTAAAAAGCTGGGACACCGGCCAGGAAAAAGGACCTTCCGTGACCTGCTCTTAACCCCCGAGGAAAGTTACACAAACTCTTTCACGCTTCGCTGGGATCGCTGTGTAGGAGTTGGCCAAAACAATACTTTCCCTTGTGTTTGCCTACCTTATTAAATATCAATTAATATTTATGGAAGTTTATAAACAGTGCAGCTTTGGTTTCAAGGGTGCTTAGAAATCCGATCTCCTCCTCCTTTCCCTCCCCCCGGCAGCATTTCTCCTGCTCACTGCTGCATGGTGAGAGCCCCGCTCCTCCGCGAAGGGACGGGGCTGGGGGGTCCCGGGGCTGGGGAGCTGCTGGGGCGAGCACCCCGCTCTGTGCCCCAGCCCTCGCTGCCTGCAGCCTTTCAGGGGCACCCCGGGACCCCACCATCCTGCTCATCCCTGTGCAAAAGTCTGAGGCCAAGAGAGAGACGGCGGCACAGATGGGTACTAGACCAGGATCAGGCCCGATGGATTTATACCAAGTAATCTGTATTTATTGTAAGTCCATTCTCCCTTCCTCCCCCCCCCATTGACACACTACTTTGTTTTAAATTATGTTTAATTTAAAGGATTTTTCTGTACCCTTATTTCCTAGGAAGAGGCTTTCTAAAAGGCTCCTGCTGATTAATTGTTGCTGGGCTCCTGCCAAGTGTTGGAAGTTTTACATGTAAAGAGAAAATACGTCTCTCTCTCCACTTGCCCATGCCTTTTCTATTTGGTACTTCAGTCTATTTTACAAACATATGGCCTGTCATTCAAGCCAGAGAGCACCATCCTGCTGTCAATATTTCCCTCCCCATCACAAAGATTAACATCAGAGGCTCCGGCGGCGGAGGCTGGGGTTTCTCGCCTCTCACCCGAGCACCACGCTGCTCTTTGCCATGCAGCAAACACGCTCCCTGCAACAACCAAACGCGACTGAGAAATTACTCCTGCTCCTGCTTTCACTCCTCTGCTTATTTTTACCGGATAAATCAACACAGCACAGATGTTCATTGCCCCATTTTTCACAGTCCCTTTTAAATTTACTCTTTATTATTTGTAGCAACTTGGAATACTTGAAGTTTAATAATATTAAAAAACAAGGATTTTTTTTTTTTTGCCTGCCCTTGGCTTACCCTTCATATCAAGCCAAGTACTGCGGTACGCTAACAGTAGGGTTTGACACCGCTATGGCAGTAGCTATAAAACATTACAGAGTTTGGTTTCCTTCTATTTTCCAAACACAGACCACAGCCAACACTGCCAGCGCTTTGCGGTTATTTCTGTAGCAGAGGTTTACCTGCCACGCACACAGCCGGCTGCCACAGAGGACAGGGAGGCTGCGGGGATGGGCACGGCGAGGCTGGGGAAGGAGCTGATGCTCGCCGCTGCCACGATCCACCGCAGGACCTCGGGCAAAACATTTTGCCGCTCCATGCCTTAGCTTCCTCGCGTGTGAGCCGGATAAAGCAACGCCTACCACATCAAAAAGCATCGCCCCTAATGCCATCTCCTCCCTAAGCGTCCCCCTGCGCGGAACAGGCACCTCCTTGGGTGAGCTGCAAAGGCTGGTGGTAGCTCATCCCATTTGCCTGGGGAAGGCGGCTACCACTCTCAGCGGTGGGCAAGCTCTGCCAAGGCGCAGGGGCTGGAAGAAAAGCAGCACCGGCCCTGGCAGCTTATCTGCACGGGCTATCGCAGGGACCATCTGAAGGCGATTAGGTAAGAGGGTGTCAGGTTTAATGCATCAGACAAACCTGTGCGCTTGCCCTGCCAGACCTTGCAATCTGAGAGTTTAAGAAGAGAGGGATTTAGGGCTGGATTCCTTTCTAGGCTTCCAAAAATAAACTTCTGCAAGCCCGATTTAAAAAGCAACATTCATTAGAGGGAATCAACTTCGGAAAAATCTGCTACATTTCTGCAGGCACATGGACTGTGGATGATAGTAAGGAATAGCCAAGACAAAACGAAACAAAACAATCCCCGCTAGCAAATAAACCCCTTAATCTCACACACAGTTTTTATTTTTCACTCTTTCTCTCCATATTCACCTCCCAAACCTATCGCCATTTAATGTAGAAAAATTAGCTGTGATGTTTTAATAGCTCAGATCAATAGCAGCCCCCTCCATCTTTCTGTTTTTTAACCTCCAAAATTATTTTAGGCAAGGCTAGGTTCATTTTATCCTTATTTATTTATTACTTAATCGGTAGAGAACCCTTGAGGCAAAATAGCCTCGTTTGCAAGAAAGATCAGGTGCCAGAAACAGCAAAGGCAGAGCTACAAATCAGTATGCAAACCAGCTTCAATCCACCAGCATAAAGGATCTCCAATACAGCACATGTGTTATTTGCTTACATTACTTAACACAGTTTAACACGTATTTTTAAACAGAACACTTGTTTATAAGAGCCACAATATGGAAGGGCAAGAAGTTGTTTCTAAACCACGATAAAAATTGGAAAAGGCATTTACGCAGGGAAAGCACGTCTGTCCCAAAACAACGCTCTGCAATCAATTTTTGCCTCGTTAACACATTCCATGAAAGATGCCCTGTCTATCCATTAAGTGTTGCTCCTCCATGTCTCTCCTAAATCTTTAGATTTGTTATTGTTAATTATTATTTATACAATTAGGTTTACTCTGGAACTGGTAAAAGGTGCTGAATTAGCCTCTACGTGGGAAGAACTTCTGTTCTGCAGCAACATTAAAAAAGACTCCCCAGATCTTCTGCCCCATTTTAGGCCTGAAGAGACAAACAGGCAAATCTTGTTAAGATGGGATTTTCGTGCTCACTAAAAAGAGGGGTGGTCTCACCCCCTGCTCGCACCCGTGGAACGCGATTCAATGTCATTAATCCTCCGTGGGTCCGAGGGACACAAAGACCTCTCTTTCTGCTGGAATAAACCCATCTATTAAAGCAAAACATGTGAAACTTGCTAACTTTTAAAATAAGTTGTTCATTGGTAGAGGTTTTCTTAAGCTATATTTCTCCAATTCCAACGATCAAAGGATTCTCTCATTTCTTTTCCTCATCCCTATGTAGGGAGACAGGTAATAGATCAATCAGATAACTGGCATTAAGATGTCACTTTAACAATAGCTTGTTCTGAACGGTGAAAATAGTGAAGACTCGGATGAAAGATCTGGCCTGAGAAATGAGTATGAGTCCCCACGTCATAGGCTGGAAGACGGCAGGAGGATAACATGATATTGTCATGCTAAGGACATCTAAAAGAAGAGGGAAGGGAGGAATCGGCTAACGAAGCGGTAACGCATCCCCACAAAAGATTACCCATCTTCTACTCCAGACACGGACAGGGAGTCAGAGGGGGTACGGCTGCAGTCAGACTCAATAACAAGCAGCATTATAGAGGGGTATTTAAGTGTCAGCAAACTTAAGGCTATACGTCTGAAGGTACATTTCTTTAATGAATAGTTTTGTTGTCCAGAGATATTTACAGCCTGCGTTGGCAGCACTGCAATAACCCCACAGTACAGGGCTGCTTACAGAATAAAATTACTTGCCTTAACCAAGCATACTGTAAATTTTCAAGAGCCAGTGCCCTATTGAAAACAGGGCCTTGCTGTGTGCTAGCATTTGATTTAACGTAACGCGTACCTTGCTGCTTTCTGTTCGTTGTCTTTACAAGAGATCCTCTCTCGGTACGGCACTTCGCCACGAGAGCAAGCAGAGGAGCGTACCTCGAGCCAGGGATGCTCGCAGCAGGACGGGACTTGTCGTACCCGGGGTCACCCCGCGGCTCAGATCAGTGTATCCCCAAAGGTATTTGTGTGCTGGGAGACAGCAGAGACCTGAGTTTGCAGAGATTTATGCACAGGGGTGAACTTTAGCTGTAGAGGGGGATCCTTCTGCTCTCAAACAAAACCCTTCCTCAGGACGTGAGCACACACACAAGACCGTAGGACTGAGAAGTTCAGCCAGATTCGTGTTTTCCTGGTGTGAATGAAAGTCAGAGGAAACCCAGGAGGTCAAGCATTTCCTTTGGGTGGGGATTTTTGTTATGCCCAAATCTGCCAGTCCTGCCTGAAATGTGGCCTGGAGTCTCTGCTTCCGAATTTCAGACATTACTCCAAGAGCCTCCTGCAAGACCTGAGTGAGCTTTATAAGCTAACATGAGCCATATCTCAAGTTTACAACAACAGTGATTTAAGAACTTGCTATATTTTTTCAGTGCATCTGTGTTGTTTCACATGGATACACATACATACATGGAAAAGTAGGAAATACGCAGAAAACGGGAAATTCTCAGGAGGAAAACTGAGGCAGAATGAGAAAAAATTATCAGAACTATAGAAAAACGCTAAGGTTTCTGAACAGCAGAGGATGAATGACAGCCAAGAGCTGGCTGTTTGAAACAGGGCTTTCCATGACCTGAGCTCTCTGCTCGTTGTGTCCTCCAGGGAAGAGGAAAAAGGAGCAACACACGGTTAATGGTTAATCGCACTACCCAAAGCTCTCCCACAAAAACCCTTTTGACCAAGACAGACATCATTCTCCCCACTTAATAAAAGCTTACCCCAAAATCTCACCATTGATAGCATCAACCTTCAGCCTGCGATGCTGGAGTGACCTGAAGCCATCGGGTCTGAGGCCCGCTCTTAACCCCAGTGTACGAAAACACTTCGCGTGTGACCTGCCGATTGATTTATAGTACAGTGAGGGGACAGTGGATTAACAGTGTGTATAGCTGGATCAGCTTCCAAGGTAGAAAACAAGCTCAGCCTGGTTTAGATCCGTGCGTGGGAAAATACAGCATCGCCCTCTCCAAAGCTCATTTGCAATTTACGGTCCCAGAGGTTTGGTTTTTTTTTTACAGCAGCAGCAATCAGTAGATCAACAGCCTCTAGTAAGTCAAACATCCCAAACTTCCACAGACCAGCACGGTTCCTCCTCCCACTCATCCCTCTTGTTTGTGTTACTTCCAAGGGGAGATATTTTCCTGAGAGGCCAGAGGAAGAAGGGAGCAGGCAGTGAACTCGAGCGTGCAGCCTCTCCTTGGCTGGAGGAGATGGGATGGAGAAAGAGTGTGAGATGCAGCTCTCCTCCGTGTTCAGTGAGCAAAAATACAGCAGAGAGGAAAAATCACTACACGAAAATAACAGTGACCCAACCAAGGCAATAAGGTAACATCGTCACGGAGCAGAATTTGTCCAAAGGTATCAAAGTGAATTTGTTCTGCTGGAATAAAGAAGGAAAAACACACTGACATCAAGAGCAAAGTCTGCTTCACTGGGCTGCCACAGTAGCAAGGTGTCCACCTGGCAAGGCAGTAAGAACAATCCGGCTGTGGTGGCATCCCGAGTTACCTGTGTTGGGAATGGAAACCTCAAGCCAAGGCGGCTCCACTTGCTGTTTGGGCATTAGCTCTCACGCTGCCCAGGTGTGCAACGTATGGCGTTTTTCTTGTAAAAACACGGTAACCTTAGATTTTGTTTAAATAAAACCCAGTAGAGGCGCTGATCTGTGCGTTTGCAAGCGCAGCGTGCGGGCAGCACTGCTCCTCCTCTCCCTCACCCCTGCCCAGGATGGACATGTCTCCTCCCGCTCCGTGTAGGGCCATAAGAGACAGCAGATTTCAGAATCTATTTCTCAAACTATTGCAAAGCAAACGTGAAGCGAGAAGTTAGAAAACAAAACAAAATGCAAGATATTCAGAAAGAATAAAAACGGTGTTGGGAACAGAAACTGAAGCAGAGGGAATCCCGAGACTTTTCATACACTTCACAGTGTAATAAAACGTGATACCAGGGAGGTAATTTGGTAACAGAATTACTTATCCTTGAGAGCCAGAAATGCTCTGAAATCAGATCGCACATTTTATTAGCACTGTTTATACCATACCGACAGCAGCTAGAACGGACATGTCCAAGAGACATGGTCACGGGGGTCCCTCAACAGCAGCTCAGGTACTGCAGGGTGCGGGCACAACCCCTGATGAAATCAAGGCACCAAATTGGAGGGGCGCTGGGATGAAGTCTGTGCCAGCAGCTCTCACAAACACCTCTCACCTTTTCTTTCTTTTTTTTTTTCTTTTTTTTTTGGGGGGTGGGGAGGGTGGGGGTGGGAATGATGGGGAACACCACTGACAATCCCCAGTAAAGATTACCTTTACCCTTGGGGGTCTCTAAAGAGACTTTTAAAAACACTTCCTTTGGGGGGCTTTGGGAATGGATCAGATTTCACAAAATCACCCAGTCCTGCAGTACCTATTTCCTTAATCCTTTTGAATACCCTTCTGCCCAACACACAGTTCTTGCCACACAAATGGGATACTTTGCTATCATTATCCTCAGTATCCTGTCCAGGGGCTACGTACAATGCACACAGGCTCGGTGTGTTTAAAGTTTGCCTTTCAAGTAGCATTGCCTTCTCTCTGTTTCTCTTTCCTTCCATTGAAGTCAGAAAACAAACAAACCCGCTTCCTCAGAGCTGTCTTGAGCAGCGTGCGTCTGCCGAGAACAAGGATGCGCCGCAAATTAATAAGGATTAGGAAAAAGAGGATGATGGACGTGATACTGAGAATTTCCACTTACTGTAGTTCATAGCTACATACAGTTTGAAACGGATATTGAGTCCACTCCTGGCTTAAGCTAATTCCTCTCTGAGATCAGCTGTGAAATACATGAAGTTCTCGTCCCACCCGGAGGCACCGGTGCCAGCCGTCGCAACAGGCAGCGCGGCGAACGCCAGACCTGAACCAGCCCAGCTGCACCGGTGAGGTTTCTGCAAAGCTTTCTTAGGAGAGCGCATCGCAAGCACCAGCTACCCCATCGCACCGCAGGCGTGCGAGGTCCTGTTTCTCCATCTGCCTTAGCCAATCCGCTCCTGTCACGCCTCATTCATTTATATTGGTAAGCGTTAGTGCTGCTAATAAAAGACCGCCGAAGTGCTCTGCTTTCCTCCTCCCCCGGTGCTTTTTGCAGTTTGCCTTTTGCTGTTTTCCGAGCCAGTACCTCCCCAACCCGGAAAGCTGCGCACCAAACGCTGCTTGCGGAGCTGGTGCGGCTCTGCTGTCCCCTCCCCGCACGCCGCTGCCTGACGCGGTGACGCTGCCGTGGCACGTGGCCGTGGCACGTGGCGCGACAAGGATGTGCCGGAGGCGGCCGAGCCGGGGACATCGCACCTCCCCGCCGAGGGACCCTCGCGACACAGACCTGCGTGATGTCCTTTCTCCATACTCAGCTTCTTTAAACGCTTACTGACAACTGAACCAAGGATGCTGCTACAGAGTTCTGCTGTTTCTCGCAGTGCGTAAGGATGTGACGCCGAGTCAAGGTGGCCCAGACCGCATCAGTTCACCAACCACGGGGCCGATGGCACAGGGGACCAGAGGCTCCTCTTCCACCTGGGCACACGGAGCACGGGGAGCCATGGCAGCATCCTCCCCATTTGCAGAGCCTCTCCGAGGGACTGCCACCGTCCCTCGGAGGAGGACGAGCCCTGGCAGACCAGCTGCAGCTCGCCCTGAGGGACACGGTGGGGTTTTTTCCACTCAGCTGTACTAAGAAGGGCAAACTGATCCTATCTCACTATGGCCTGGAAAACCCCACCGGCAGCTTTGATTTCAAGTTGTTACTAAAACGGGATCACAGGACAGCTACTGACAACTGCGAAGGGCTCCAAATGTGCCTGCAGAAGAAAATTTGCTCCTTCCTCCTCCCTCCCTGACGTTGTGCAGCCAGTCTGCAGCAGAGCATGAACAGCACGGTTGGGAGCAAACCCCCTCCTTTTGCACGGACGGTCCCTTCTGAATCTCTCAGGGACTGGTGAAACACCAGAGATGGTAAGATTTGGCACAGTCACGCACCGAGAGCATTCCCCTACACCCGATGTGCGCATGTGCGTGCACACACAGCCACACTATCTATCCAAAGCTGATACGTCTCTATCTGAAGTGACACAGGCAACAAAAGGGATGTCCCCCCCGCCACCCATCCCCATCTATTGAGTGATACAGATGGGCAGTTCGGGAGGACTGTGTGCACATATGCAGAGATGCTCTCGTGTCCTTTGACCCCTCGTCCCTCCATCATGGGAGATCTATAACATTTACAATCCAAAAAACAAAAGAGAAGGGAGAGTAGGGCCAGAATTCATCTTCCAGGCTGACGCCTAGCGTT
Source organism: Gymnogyps californianus (assembly GCF_018139145.2). Classification (NCBI taxonomy): domain Eukaryota; kingdom Metazoa; phylum Chordata; class Aves; order Accipitriformes; family Cathartidae; genus Gymnogyps; species Gymnogyps californianus. The sequence continues at coordinate 10,578,578 of NC_059490.1, read as the reverse complement.
AATTAACGACTTAAAAAATCAATGACATAAGGGACAGGCAGCAAATGACACCTCCACGCAGAGCCTGTCTGCTTTCACGAGCAAGGAAAAAAAAAAAAAAAAAATCTTTGAGGACAGCTTTGACGCACGCCATACAGGGGGGACCGGGAGGAGCGGCGAGGCCGGCACCCCCAGCCCATTGATCTCTGCCAGCTCAAACACCCTAAATTCCCCCACTTTATTTTTTTTATTTTCCAGCCACCAGAGTGCCATGTTTGGGTTTCCCCGGGGATGTTGCTCCCAAAGGCAAGGGAAGCCTGATGTGTTTTAAAGCTGAGCATATAGCAAAAGCACTGGAAGGTCTGAATGGGAGAAGCATTTTTAAAAGCTGTCAGAGATGTTTTCTGCTGTACATTTTGGGGGACAAAAGGCTGGCGGCTCTGCATTCACCTGGGCCCAAGCCGGGTCCTGGCCCACAGCTCTGGGTTCATTCCAGGCACCCTGTACCGCAGGTGAAAGTAAGGCAGCTCCATCTATTGCTGATTTTAAGAGCAGAAGGTATCCCCAGGGGTCCCAGGGCTTTTTTCTGGTTAGGCTGTTTTTACACCCACGCATCTTCACTCTTCAGTAAAATTGCTCGTGATACACGTCACCGTGGGATAACCCGGGGCCAGCGGTTTCTCTTTAGACCCACAAGAAAAAAAAAACCCTGTGCGAGTGGCCAAAGCATTGCTGGCAGGGTGAACGCAGCCAAGGTGCCTCCAATGCTACCAGCGTGCCGCGTCCCCAGCTAGACTGCGGCCAAGCAGCCTCGCCGGCACAGCTGCGGACGGCTCCGTCTGGCACAAGCCGGAGGCAGGATGCCAGCCGGTCCCACCGACAGGGCTAAGCGGCATCTCCCACGCGTACATCAAAACAGAGCAACGGCAGAAGGGAATTACATCTTGACTTTAAGGTGGGAAAATACAGACATATTTACAGACACGCTTTGGAGTTTAGCTCACGAGCCATGGGAAAGGCACGTTCATTACTTCCCTCTTAGCAGAGGTGAGGAAAAAGAAGCCAGTCCTGCAGCACTCTCCTCGTGGCTGTGCTCGCGCAGCAGAGCTTCCCTGTCTCACTGGCACCAAGCACTGGGCAAACTGAGACCGGGAGGCGACTGCTGCTTCTGATGAGATGAAGCACAGGTACCATCGTCGAGGCTTGCAGCTCCTGCTGGCCACGCAACCCGGGCGCTTGCAGCCGAGAAGATGCTGGGAGAAATGAGCGGCTGTGACATCTCTTAAGTGCAGCACGGGCAACGTTTCTTGCAGCGAGAGAGCCCGCAGGCTCAAACCACAGCTCCCCAGTAATCCACGACATGCACCGTTTTGCAAACTAATCTAGTTAAAACAAATCAAGCCAGTGCGTGCGGGATCCTCAAAGGCAAAGGGCAGAGGTGTGACTCCCAGATGCTGTCCATCCCCAGGCCTCAGCACTTCTCCTGCCGGAAAAGCCCTGCTGCCACAAAACTTTTGTGCGGGAGCTGTGTGGAGGGACAGTCCTGGAGAGCAGATGGCGTGCTTTTTTTTTTTTTTTTTGAAGAGCAAACCTTTCTGGAATACTAAATCTTACAGGAGCTGTAAATGTCAAATTTAAATTCATACTTTGTACCACCTTTGATTTCAAAGAGGATTACACCTATTCGCTGAAAGCAAAGCAACACCAAAGCTACATGAAATGGAATTACGACTACTTAGGCCTTTTTCTATTGCCTCTTTATATTGTTAACTCCTTCCAATTCATTAAGTCTAATCCTTATTAGGCTAAGTAACACACATATGAATAGACAGGACTGGACACAGGAGCATATGTGCCTTTTGTATCACTTCCTGGTTAATCCCTAGCCCGGGGAGGGGACAGACACGGGGAGAAGTGGCCGACCCTCGCCCACGCCGGCCGAGCAGCGTGCCGCCCGGCGGGGAGCACCGCACGGGCCACCGAGCCGCCCCGGGCGGTCGCCCTGGCACGCCGCTTTGTTAATCAATCTGCTACGGAGCGAGGGCACCCGGGGTGCCGCTCTGTTATGGAAATCCGCCGGACTTCGGCGGTCCTGCCGCTCCGGACGTCAACTTTATAAGCGCGTCCTGACAAAGCGGGAAATTTCACAAGGTGGGGAGGGAGGGATGGGAAACAGATGCATTTGGGGGGGGGGGGGAAGAGCCTACTTCTACTTTGCCATCGCTATTAGCAAAAACTTTCCAAAAGCATCCCTAGCCGCAGTATTTTCTCCATCCCTGGGCGCTCTCTGCTCTGTTTATGGACTTGCAGCTCAAGTAGCAAGACCGGGAAAGGGCTAAAAACTATGCCCTTTAGCAGCGTGCAGGAGCACCGGGGGTGTCCACCCCGCACGGACATGTGCCTCTGGCAAAGTGCCTCTTGCACATTTATAATCTGGGATTGCAACAGAAAAACTCTACTCCATGCTGAGCTACATACACAGCAGTAGCGTCTCCCCTTGCATGCGCTCTGCAGAAAAACAAGGGGTAAAATTCTGGTTTTTTTCAGCAAGATATAAACGAAAAACAACCTGCGTGGAAGTCAGTGGAGTTACACAGTAGCGAGTGAGACGGGAAACAGACAAAGTATATAAAATAGATATTTATACAGCACCACTGTTGCTCATAGTGTTTTAAAAACAATAAAGCAGCAGCTTATATAGTCTCTTGCATATTGCAGACATGAAATAAAGCCAAGACAGGAGCTAGAACATCTAATTCCCTGGCTACAAGGAAGAGAGAGTGATTCAGGTTTACAGGGTGCCATTCAGTTTTATGACAATATCTCCTAATACAGCAGGTTTATCAATTGAGCAAAAAGGCACAACGGGGTGTGTTATTATTGGAGCCTAATCTCACACCTCGGGTGTGTTGTGCGAGGCACGAGGGCAAAAGGCCACACCACTGTGTGATTATCCAACAGCAATGCTCACTCAGGACGCCGTGTCTGGATTATAAAGTAGATTGGCTTAGGTTTTAAGATGAAATGTTAACGTTTGTTGCTTAGGTTTCAACTGAGGATGGATCTCCCTGCTGTGGGTATAAAGTATGAATAGCACACGGACAGCGGAAAAGCAAATAGCCTGCTCGGTTTCATTGGGTCTCCTCTTTGCTGGTCAGGCTGCCCACGGCCTTGGGGTGCCACGTTGCCTCTGACCAAACACTTCAGAGAAGAAAGCATCTTTCAGGGCCATAAGAATGAGCTAGGACGTATAGTTATGCACGTAAACCAAAAAGTACAAGTTACCTCGCCGCAGAAAGACTCACTGAGCAAGTCACCAGGAAATCAAGCACTCCTTGCTGAAGGATGGGATGTTCTGAGCTTCCCGGCCATGGAGGAGCCTGGCTCCTGCACCCGCCGCAGGCCTCCGTCCTCCCATTCATAAAAACGGGGCTAACGCCTTGTTTCTCCATAGATGCCCCTGAGGTCTAAGAAGCTGTCTGAGATCCCGGGCACGTAGGCTGCGTGTTAAATGGCACCCGTGCAAGAGCCACTGAGCAAAAGACTCGCTGGTGTATGAATAGAGTAAATTGCTCCTTGCTGGATCGGTCCCATTTATGCCGGTGGGATACAGGGGCACATGCTGCATACCCGGAGAGAGAACAGTACCCTACAGGTTTTAATTAGCACTCTTCTAGCAGCAAAGTTCCTGTCTATTGTCACTTAATTACTGTGTATCTACCCCAACAGACATTAAGCTTTCCCTATGACCTCTCGCTCTCTACACCCTTGTCATTCTCTCTCTCAGAGCCTCGTGTGACACTGGGGAAACATGGAGCAACTTCTTAATTAATTGGACTAATTAGTCTCCTAGATGGCTGGACAGCTGGACCCTATCTCCTCCCTGATCTCCTCGTGGAGGGAACAATCAAATCGCGGTTTGTTTCTCCAGAGTTGACAAAGTCTCGGCACTGCCCGTGATCTGGTTCCTATTAACCCGACTCCCCCGAGAACGCTGCGGAGGATGAAGATGTTTTCCCTTTGGCTAATGAAGTCCGCGGCAAGACCACAATATCGCCAGAACAGCACCTGGTAGCCTTATAAAGGGTCAAGGTTTCCTCTCAACCCCTTCCCTGTTTCGCGGGGTTTATAACGTGGCTGTAAAACTTTGCTCTGGCTTGAAACCCTCCCCGCTGGGTCCCAGCCCCACACTGTAATTCTTTACACCTTCCAAAACTATGTTTATGCCTTTTTTTTTTTCTTAACCCTTTGAATCAAACCTGATTTTTTAAAAAGTCCGCTATTTGATCCTCCTGAAAAGCTATTTTTCTCTTCCATGTCTATATGCACAGTCAGCACCTGAGACCTGTCACTGTCTGGGACTCCTGTGAGCAGAGCGCTTACCTCCTTTTCTTGCTCTACAAACAGTGGCACTTCCCATTCAAGCGAAGGTTTAGATAACGCCACAATTGCAAGGGTTAACCTGCATAGCTGGATTTTTCGTAATTCTCAGAATGGATGCACTTTTACTGGTTTTCGATACTTTTCTGCCTTTAGAGAGCTCAGAAGTACCTTTGATTCACAATGGGAACATGGGGAATAATTGGTCCAGACTGTCAATAATACGAGAAAAGAAAGCAAGAAGAGCGTGGAGCCAACCTTGGAAAGCGGCAGCTGAGCCAGGGTGTTGGGCTTGGGACGAGCAGCAGGAAGCCACGGGGCTTTATCAAGCGCGTTAGTATGAATTAACGCAACACGCAGAGGGCTGTGTTGGAGAGCGGGGAGCACATCAGACCCTTCATGTCATCCCTCTGGTTGATGGATAGCTCTTGGGCACAAACACACCTCGCTCACTTGTAGCCGTACTAATACAAATATCTATGTCCGTATGGTAATCTGTCATCAACCGATACAAAATGAGAGACTGAGTGAAATGAACTGGGAGATCTCGGAAAGCAAAACCGTGTGCGGTTCACTACCAAGGTTAGAAAAAGAAGGGAAAGGAGGCAGCTGGTAAAGTACTCTCCGCAAGAAAAGTTTAATTTCTTGAACTGACACAGCTCAGCGTGGACTGCCAGGACTTTGGGCTTAGCTATCATCCCGTTATCCACGCTCTGGGTTCCAACTCTGCAAATTCAGCTGTACAGACGTAACCAAAGACACAGCTAAGTGTAGGTACATCCACACAGATCTCTCTGCTTCAGCCCACAGCAACCCCTGGAAAAAAACTCCCCAGGAACTCGTAGCTCTGTTGGGCACTGGATTACTGCATCCAGCATCCTACCCTCCTACTCCGGATCAGATGTTTCCACTGATCCTATTCCTGCCTCACATATTTCTCCAAAGACAGGTTTTGATCAGAAGGGGAAAGTCACAGTTTCAGTATGGTTTTGCCATGCATCCACACGCTACAAACTGGGGAGAAAACGAGGTAAAAATATTTTCTATTTCTAGAGATTTTTTTGCAGTTCTCAAAGTGCTGAGATTTTATTTCTGATTTGCTCAATGTGAACTCCACCTAGAAGCAAAGAGGGGGATTCCCCCCCCCATCCTGTCTATATTATTTCCTTAGGGGCTACCAGATACTCTCCCCAAATGATACAGCTTTAAAAGAAACTGGGAACAGCGAGTATCCATCTGGAGATTTAAAACAAATACACTTGGTGCATTTTGGAAGCAAATTCAAAACAGCTGAACAATGCAGCAGGAGGGAAATGCGAGGCAGCCACAGTGGGTTGTCAGACGAGAAGCAAAGGAACCGTTAGCTACAGGAGCAGCAGCAGTCACATAAAAGATGGCTATTGAGCGCTGAAACAGGCACGGTGTAAGAAGCAGTTTCCAGAGAAATAAAAAGATACAGGCTTCATTTACATCAGCACGGAAACCGTGCGCGAGGGTGGCTCTGGTTTTACTAGCATCCAGCCTATTGGCAGGGGTCATATAATTTGGTTGAAAGGAAAACAAGCAGGCAAGAAAAGCACTTCCCTAGCACAAACACAGACCCAACGCGCCTCCTCCCCTTCTACAGCGGTTCACAAAATTGTCATAGGGACTAAATTAAAATAAATGAGTGAGCGCATCTGGGCAGGCTCTTCCCCCTTGGTCTCAGCAGGCAGGAGCTCAGGGAACTTCCCTGAGCACCAGAAGTTAAACAGTGAAACAGAAATAGGAGGAGCTGAAGTTTCCCCAAGCTGCTCAGAGTCCAGCAAACCTCATTCCCATTCATCCATATGTAAAGCCGGGCATCTAAATCCTCCAGCTTGCTTTAGAAAACTATAGCTTTAGAAGCTAATGGTCGCTGTTCTAGGACCATCACACAGGCCTCCGAGCTGTCAGGTTTTGTACTAGATTGAAATGAGAAAAAGTGGGAAAAGGGAGTAAATAATATAAATGGAAAAGGCTATTTTTCAAAAATTTATTCTTTCAGGGCATGCTGCGGCAGACAGAGGTGACCAAGTTTCAGGTGCTTTGATCCTTAGTCAAGCAAATGATCAATTATTCCCTCAGAGTTGTTTCACTCTCTGTGACAAGTGCTGCAAGACCAGCTCGGCTTTGGTGGGGCCTATTATTATGTTCCTCAAGCCGGGCTTTGTTCAGCTTAGAGCTAGAGAGTCCCTGAATTCTTGCAAGAGTAAAAAATGACTGAAAGAGCACAAGGCAATACCGGGGTTTGTATTGCCCGACAGCCAGGGCTCTGAACCAGCAGGTCCTTGGATTTAAATGCCAGCGAGAACCACTGAGCTCCTCCTGGCTGGCCTCCGACCTCAACTCAGACCCAGGAATTTAATATACCTGGTTCCAGTGGCTCATCCACAGCTTTTTTTTTCCCCCAAGAAATGGCATTTTGTTTTATAAATACATTCAGCCTTTATTTATAAAACTTGTGAGTGATGGAGCATCTACCATATCCCCTGGCAATTTTCTCCAATGGTTAATTACTGTGACTGTCAAAACACACACTTCAATTCTCATTTGAATTTCTCTGCCATCAGTTTCCAACCATGGAACCTAGTTATATATATATATTTTTTTTCCCCCCCTCTGCTCAGCTTTAGAGTCTTTTACTGTCTTTTATTCTTCCCCGCATTGGTATTTGTAGATTATGACCACATTGTCTTTTAACCTTTTCTCACGTAAAGATTAGTTTGAACTCTTTAGCACCTGATATAAGATTATCCTAATGCACTTCTGCACTACAGAGAGGCCCCAGAAAGGGACAAGGATTGCAGGCATGAGGGACTGTACATACATGAGAAGAAAGGCAGTTAAGCCCTAAAGAGCAACCTGTACAACTCACTCATCACATCCATGCTGCCTTTTTGCATATTACCTAAACAATGGTCATTGAAACACACAGAAGATAATAGTTTAGAAGTCAAAGATATCAAGACATCCCCGATAGCCTGCCTATTGGTCAAACAAATGGGCTAAATGAAGTCCTCTCATGCTAAATACAGCACTCCCCACCATCTGAACTGAGAAACCATCAAAAGGACAGTACAGCCTGTTTTCCAGTGACTCTCATGCCTGAAGCACCGAGCCCCCACCTCCCACCCTCTTTCTGGAGGGAGAAGAGAGACTGAATGTGCCCCCCGAGAGCCGCGTACCTCCCGCCGATCCCGGGGAGCAGCTTCCAATTCACTGGCAAAGCACCAACTATTACCTTAACTCATGTATTTTCAATACATACAAAGAACATGTACAACAAGGTTTTGCTGTGGTCAATAATCCCTGAAATGATGTTTTCAACAAACCTCATTTCAAGTCTAGATCTGGAGTAGAGAAGCGATTGGATGAAAGGCCATTATATGGCTGCTGTAATTTATTCTGCAGAGAGCTAAAACCACCAATTATCTGACATGAATGACACCACTTCTTTTTCTTACCAACACAAAGGTGCACAGTATCTATTTTCCGAGATCTAATTTAAATTTTAAAAAACCTCCTGTGTTTAAATAAAAGGTGGCGGATACAAACCAGCTCGAGTCAGAAATACCGAGCAGAAGTGAGAAATCGAAGTCAAGGCCGGCACTCCAACCCTCGGTCCCCTGGGTTTCACTCGGGTTCCTTGGGGAAGCGGCAGCCGGCGTTTCAAACCGCGCTGTGTTGTTGCTACATGAACACTGTTTACATGCAGGCAGAGCTGGGAGGAGTTGGCGTTTTATTACTTTGACAAGTGAGAAGAAATGGGGCTGCAAAGAGGGGGGATTTTAATTTCACACAAGCTAAAATTATCCACATTACACGAAGCAGAAACTGGCTGGCAGACAACCACCGCATTAGCCACCCGATCATGCTCGAGTTTCTTATCTGGTGTCTTGCTAGGTCTGAGTTGCAATAGCCAACTGCCTTGAGTAGGTTATAAAGTTAAGCGAAAAGCCCAAAAACCCACTGTATAAAATCTGAAGTGTTTATTTAAGGGGCAGCGTCCTCTGCTGTGTTCCCCATCCATGACACCTTTCTCTGGCTGGGGAAACTGGTGACCCACTTGCTGGACCAAATTAATTAAATCTCATTCGCTCATTAACACTAACTAGAGAGCGACTGCTTATTTTAGAACCTCAATTATTTCCCATCCTCTCCTCCAGAAGGACCGCAGCATCAAGTAACCATTTGCGTGGCATTCGTGACGCTTCCCAGGATGCCAACGCCAGCTGAGACTCGGTTAGAAGTTTTGCAGCGGCGGTTCGTGTCCAAGCAGCGGTCAAGTGTCACTGGGGACGATGCTGAGCCAGCGCAGAGAGCTCAGCTGATGCTTCAGCTGTTAATTTACTGCAGGGAAAGGCTACTGCCGCTATGTACTGGTTTATGGCAAACAGGGCAACACCTTTTAAACTGACAAATGTGAGTGACGCGCGGGAAGCGTTTGACAACATCTTGCCAGTTTGCTGAAAGGGGATGGAGGAAAGCAGCCTGAATCATAAACCACCGGCTTTAATCTTCCACAAAAAAAAATTTACAAGCAGGAGCAGGAAGATAAATATAATTACAATATTCTGAAAAGCTCTGTACATATGTGCATCTATTTCTAATATTCACCAGGGGAATTACAATGTCTTTGTTCTGTGGCACGGTATATTTAGAGAGCAAGGTACCCTCAGCTCTACACAGGCAAACATAACTCCTCGCTTTTAACGAGAGCGTTGTCCAATAATTAGAAGGGGACAAGTTGGGGGGAGATTGAGATTTACCTTTCTCATGTTTGATCTTCAATGCTGATTTCTGGAGCTCGGTATAGGACGGGGAGTAAAGTAGGCAGGGCCCTTCTCTAACACATTCAATAGCTGAGCAGCCCACGCCAGGACAGGGAACAGCAGCACGGGCGCAGGAGCCCGGCCGAATTAAGGTCAGCCCCTCGCTGACTCACGGAGTGTTCAGAGCGTGCTGAGGATAACAGTGACCTGCCACACCAGCAAATAACAGAAATTAATGCTTAATCTGGCATTTTGAAACCTCTGAGTTAAATGATAACATCATAAATCCACAATATTACTTTTAAATGTCATTAACATTGCTGATGTTTCAGGTCAAACCCAAGTTTGAAACCGTAAACAACCCGAAGAAAAACATTAGCTCTCAGAGGCGAAAAAAAATACCATTTATGGGATAGGGATATATAGTTTTCTAAACTAGTTTGAACTTATTGCAGCAGCTCCTATTTATCTTGAACAATCACTTCATAAACTCCAATTCTGGGACTAAAAAGAAGGCAAACACTTTTTATGGACTGCCTCAGTTCATTTAGTTCAATTCATCATAGCTTTGTTGATGTAACTTGTGAGCGAATCCATTCATGCCGTGCAGCTTTATGCCAGCACGGTCCTTTAGGGATGGTAAGTGAGATGACTCCGAGCTGTCACTTTCTTCTCCCGATGTTTTACAGCCGCTGCTGCTGTAGGTGGTTTCTGCTTTTCCTATCACGGTGACATCTGAGTGCTGCTTTCAATGAGGCCAAATGGCCAAGTTCTAGCAGGTTTTGGACACTGGGAATTAATCAAAGTTCAACGTTTATGTCCCGTGCTCATTCATCAGCGGGAACAGCCAACACTGCTCCAAGTGAGGACACCTGGGTTTTCCTTCTGGTTTCCTTTCCCAGCTCTGCAGAACCGGGGAAGTTTGGTCACAGAAAGCCAGTGTGGATCATCACAGCTGGTCCTGTTTAGCATAAACCCCCTCAAATTCCCTGTCTGATCTCGGGCATGTCACTAACCTGCCTGAGAGCCAGTTCATCAGCTGCAAAGTAGGTATGTGTGACATGCAGAGCCCTGTCTGCGGAGTTAAATGCTGATTATTTTAACCCGTTCCTGTAAGGGTTAGCCAGAGGGCAGGAAGCTGAGCCATTTGCCTTTGGTTTTTTTGTCATCCTTCTTTATCAGGACAAACTTTGAACATTTCCATTTTTATCTTTACCGTATGCACCTTCAAAAAAAGCACACGGGGCTGATGAGAGTAGGCACCGTGTAGTTAGTTAGAAGGTAACTTTTTCTGGAAGCTTTTAAACACACAAATTTGATACTTTTCAGCCTCTTTCTTTGGTGTTCGATTTCTCCTGCTGGGGAAGCGCAGGAGGAGACGGGGCAGCAGGCAGTTTGGGAGGTGCTTGCAGCTTTCCTCCTCCTCTCCCTGCTGAGGGCAGAAGACAACAGCGATGCTCCTGTGACTCCCAACTCCCTGGCGCGCACACTCCCTTACGCTGCCGATCTGCAACATATTGTCTCTGACTCATTCGCGTTTCAAGAGCGGAGTTAGCAAGCTGCGAGGGAAGGAGGGATGCCTCCACGGTACCCACGCTGGGGCCAGGGCAAGAGCTGCCAAAGCCAGAGCCCTCTGCCAGGCACAGCGCTATCCACCCACGGAAAAATAGGGCAATCGTGTTTGCAGCCCTGGAAGCAAACGCTGAAACCCTTGAGAGATTTAACTCATTAAACTTGCCACATGTGATGGAGATGTTATCCAGCCCGTTGTAAAGAGGTCTAGAAAATAGCTGCTGCACGGTTTTAAAGTGGCTGCTATTAAGATGTTTTAAAGAGGGCGAGTGGGTGAGTTTGCATGTACAAGTGCAAGAGAGAGGGAAAGAGCACACATGCAAGCAAGCGAAAGAAATATTACATGAAATAAAGAACCAATTAAAGGGGGGGGGACACAGTCTCTTCAGAATGATTGGCTCTGTCTAAGCCGAGAACTGGAGCATTTAACCTTTTGTTTGTGTTTCACGGAAACGTTGCCTTGCTATCTGCCGGGGTCACAACCAGGTCACAGCCACAAACCATCCCCACCACGGCCAGTCGCCGTAAATCACTGCGGCTGGGATGCAGCCTGTGCCCAGGCTGGCCTCGGCCCAGCCCTTTCCGATATGCTTGTCACCCCTGGAAATGGTATTGGGAGGGCAATCAGGCACAAATAGGATTTTTGGTGGCAGTGGCTGCCGTTTTGCTTGTTTCTGAAGAATTGGAAGAAATCCAGAGCTGAACAGAATGGATTTTGCAATAGTGCGGGCACTTCTCCATCATTACAGCAGCTGGTTGGGGTGCTACGGTTGAGGTTATGTCAGCTTTACGATAGGATTGATCTGCCCCAGGACTTATGCTGGGAGCAAAGTTGGCACTTGGAGTCTTCATCCAGGAGAGAAATGAGCAGCTCGAATCCTCCTTTCGGAGGAGCTTCAATTCTAAGATTGTATTTGAACACAAGATTATTTTAAAATTGAAATTTTCACGTGTAGGATACAAATGTAAAGGGAATTGTTTATTCTCAGCTAAACCATCCCCAAACCTCTCATTTCAAGAGAGGACTCGACCAACGAGACAATTTGAGTTATTTAACTGCTTGCAGCCCAGAGGTGGGTCCGTTGATGAAGCGCAGCTTCGGTCGGGACACGCAGCTCTGAAGCTGATGCGTGAGCCAGACCGAAATGCTGGCAATCCCCGCAGGGCAGCAGGAACGATTTACTCGGGGCATAAGATACTGGAGTCCTCCTGCGGGATAAGCCGATGGAGACACACCAAGCCACAAACCTGGCCCTGCGTTCCCTCTTGCAGCTCTCTCTGGCAGGGGAGGCAGCGCCGGGCTCCCCGCTCCTCCGCAGCCCAGCCCTGCGGCCAGTTCAGACTTTGTTCCCTCTAATAAACACAGGATACGATGCAGAAAGCCCTTACTAACCCTCAGCCGCATCTCCTTTCCCAATTAACAGCAATTTTGCCATGTTTTGCCCAACCACCAGATGACAGCAACCTCTTTTTTTAGTAAATGGTATTAGTTAAGAGCCCATTAATTAAACGCACCACGGAGTAGAAGGAGAATCGAATGAAAACAGGGTGGGCTGAGAATGGCGAGAGGTCCCCTTTGTGGTCACGGAGCATTAGAAAACCAAGAGTGGATTCTTGCTTTTAAATGCAGGTTTTCCTTTCTGCTACGAAAGTAATATTTTTACGGTTATTCTGGGGTGTGGTAATAATCCGATATACATATGCTAAATCACATGTATTGAGTGTGCCCTGTCCAAAGCTGGAGGTACTCATTCTGTAGGTTACTTTCAAGGGGTTGTCCTGAAGGGATGCAGCCAGTAAGAAAGACTGGATTTTATACAATGAATAAATAAAAAGCTTTTCCTGCAAGCAAGAGCTTTTCAAACAAAGTGAAAACTGCACAAGAAAGTGTTAATTTAGTCAATCTTCCATCTTTCAAAGAAAAATAGAATCCAAAATATCCAAAGCCTTGTAGTGAAACAGATCCGGCAGAGAGCAATTTTTTAACTTACGTTTTGAAAATCGAGACCGATTTCTAATCAACCAAATTCCTCCCTTCTGCCCAGGTTTCCAATAAAAAACACGTAACTTTTTGAAGTCTACTAGGAGGGAAGGAATTATTGTCTCCTTGGCAGTTGGCTAAAAAAGTGCTGAGAGGCAAGCAGAGAAACGTACCGCTTCACAGAGCGACCACAGACGCATCTATCCACAAGGAGCTTAGCTTATTTACCTAGTAATCAAATAAATTGTTTCACTCTATCTCTCTAGGCTCAAGTCCTCTATTTATTCCTAGCGCTCAAACCACCGAGCACTGGCACAGCAAGCCTCCCCGCACACACTGCAAACCAGTGCAGCAAAAATAGCGCAAACATGAACTCGTCCTCTGCTTCCACACAACCACGCACCCGCTGCCGGTGCAGTCAGCGTTAGCCTGACCTTCCTAGCCACACACTAAAATACTTGTGTCGTTTACTCTAGGCGCAGGAATGATGCACGTCGCCTGTGTCCTGCTGCACACGTTGCGTTGCATGGTGCGCACGCTGGATTTGGGACACCCGTGCATCCCAAGGTAACGTGCAAACTCTTTTCACGGCCAATTTAAACACACGCACAAGCGCTGTGGACATCTCTGCTGTTGTTCTTCCTCACTGCATGTCCTTCACCCATATCACATGTACTCTTTTTCTACCAGCTCATCATTTGTGTATTAACTCTCGATTAGCTCAGAGCTGGCCCAATTTCTCTGCCCCCCTGCTGTAACACGTTAATGGAGGATTTGTACCAGCAAAGCGAAACGGCCTCTTTGCCCAAGAGACTTTCACTTAAACATCAAGCCAGAGCAGGAGAAAACCGGCAGAGGCTGCCGCCCCCATTGCTCACCTACGTGCAAAGCGGAGGGACGGCCTTACGGAAGGGCAGCCTGCGGTTCTCGGTACGCCACCATTTTCTGACTTGCTTTCACACATTTTCATCGGCTGCTTTTAACTATTTTGACTTGCAAAAACAGAAGCAAAAATCAACCAAACGCAGCACAACCTCCAGAAACATGCCCCTGGATTTTGTGTCCCTCTGGCACGGTGCCTGTGAAGGTCCTGCTGTAACCCAGGAGCACTGAGCAGATCAGGACCGTCTGCCACCCCAAAACTACTTTAGTTCTAGAACTGAGGTACCAGTGTGCTTACATCCTTACGCCGAATCTCCTCCATCCCGCCAGAGAGAGATGAGGGACCTCTTGCAGACCAGCAAAGAGGAAACCTGGCGTTATTTAACGTTACCTAGAACGAGAGGGTCCTGATCAATACAAGAGTCTCATGCTTTGCCCTCTCCCGACAGAAAGAGGCAAGACGCCTACACTGAAACATCCCCCACGCAGGAGGAGCGGATGGGGAGGATTGCAATGGCAGACTGGGACACTACAAGAGCCACACGTTGTAAACCAAGAGCACGGAGCTGGAAGGCCCCCAGCAGCGCCCAAAAGCAATCCCCCCCCCTTGCCAGCGCTCAGGGCCTGTGTTCTTGTCCTGGTGCTAAAGGGCATCACCGGCATGAACTCCCTAGAGAGAAGGAAGCTGCCACCCGCCCAGCTCCACGCTCTCCCACAAATACCGAGACACGCAAGGAGATATGAGAAGATATACTTTCCAGTATCAGAGACAAATCCAAATAAACTGAAAAGCAGAGACAAGCACACGGCTGTGCTTTCAGACAGAGGGAGAGGGCTCCACTGGTTCAAAACAGCCAGAAAAAACAACCCAGAGGTCCTGGTTCAACATCACAAGTTAAACATGGATCTAGTTCGGTTCACGCAGATACCTCACTTAAAAAAAAAAAAGACAACTCATCCTAAACATTCATAATGTGCACTGCTAACTGCATATTGCACCTCCAATCATTTGTATGACAGAAAAGGAACCTAATCCTGAATCTGAAAAACTATGTGATGGAGGATTTACAGTATTAGAAGGCAAACAGTGGCAGGTGTAATTAGGAGAAAAATTTGTCATGCTCTTGACTCTAGGAGAGAATGAAAGGTCTGGAATAGCAATCTCCCAAGTGTTTACCCAATGTGAGCGCACACAAGATGGAAAGCACATTTCCGACCACGGACAGATTAATATTTGATGCCAGAAAGAGAAATGCACGCTGTTCATGTTTATTTAGGATATTGTGAAATACAGTGAAATTTGCAATTTTATTGGATTCAGGGGTTCTGTGTTTTTGAAAAGTCCTAAGCTACTGTATGTTGTATAAGAAGCACATATGTTAGTAGTTTAGACATGCCAGCTGCAGAGAATGAAAGGGCTTCCCCTCCCCCTGATTTTAAAGAAGGGGAAGGGAAAAAAAAAAAAAGATATAAAAAGATTAGCCGCAGGATAAACTGGGAAAACTCCACTGAGCTTTCTGTGTCTCTTAATACTAATTTTAGTGGCTCGAACTGACACAAAGGAAAATTATATCTAGGTTACTTTGTCAGCCACTGCAACTCTGAAGCGTGGCATTAAAGCAACACACTCTTCTAACGGGCCGCGATGAGACCCAGCCGCGGGGGTGTTTCACGCTGCCCGACGAGGGTGTATTCCAGGGACATGCGGCGCTGATCACCTCCCTGTCCCAGGACGGTTTCCAGCACTACCGGCGTTTCTGGAACTTTGCTATGTTCGTACACAAACACCCAGTTCTGCCCCCAAAAGCGGGTGCTCCTTTGGGAAGGTCTGCCACCCTTTCCCAAACAACACCTGGACGCGGAGGCTTTGCCACAAGGATTCCCAGGATGATGACAACAAATAAATCAGCAGTATGGGGTGTGAACATGGTGTAATTTTGTCTACCCTTCTGCTAATTCATGAAGCAATTGGTTGCAGAAATGACACGTGTAGTCTGCTCTTCCACAAACTGCGGGTTCAGACACCCTGGCTCCCGAAAGCTGCCCCTGCCCACAAACCACATGAACTCCCCTGCTGTTTGCCACACTGCAGAGCCCTTCCAGGAGCAATTTTTTTTCCTCCAGAAGTTAAAAATTTGATCACATGCTAAGAAAAACAACATAGAAAATTATACGGACGCGTATTAACCACGTACAAACCCTCGCGCACATCACGACCCTTCATCAGAGGGCCCTCCTGCCTTTCAGTTGTGAGCTGGGCTCTGTCCGCTGGTTTTGGCGTTGCATGCAGCCATCCAGGGCTGGTGCATGGAAACCCAGGAATGGGACTAGTGAGCAGGTCTCAGGAAAACCAGGAACGGCACCAGCGAGCAGGTCTCGGGCAGCCGTACTCTGTCCTCCCTGCATAAACTCATGTCCTCTCCAGTGCTGTGTGATGCACACACCTTCGCTGCTGTCCCTTTATCCCTTTCCAGCTCAGGGCCCTGGCAAAGCAAACTCTGCTACCTGCTTTTTGGCACACCAGTTTTAGAGTGCTAGTATTGGGCACAGCATACAACCTAAATTTCTGCTCAAGAGTGGCAGAGGTCGGGCTGGAAAAGCAGCGCCGAGTTATCCAGCCTGTTTCTGCGCCTGGCAGCACGGCTCCCCGCAGCCCTGCCTTTGCTCTCGGCCGTGCAGCGCATCCCTGTGTCGCTGGAGAGTGCCGTCCCTGCATCTGCACGGGCTTTGTCCCCAGAGACGCAGCCTAAGCCTTTCGGGAGGGCTCCAGAAAATTACGGCTGGGATGATGGTGATAACGTGTGTTAGAGTTAAAAGGAAATCAGGATATTCTGGGTGAGGAAAAAGGAGGCAGTTTGCTTCTCTCATTCCTCTGCCCAGTTGTGAGCCCAATAAAAGGGATATATTATTCTCCTACAGATCATTGGGCAGGAGAGGAAGTGTGTGACAGCTTCCATATTCCCCACACGGCCCGGGTAGGGAAGGAGAAGGACGGGGAAAATTCTCCTCTCCCACTCGCAGAGGCAGAGCGGCAGAGATGGGGGTACCTGGTCACCTCGCAGTGATGCATTGCACGCGGAGAAATGGGTTGCAGAAGCAGACACATAATTTGTAGCTGGAGGAAGGACTGTTTGTAACAGAGGGAAGGGAATGGAGAAAGAAGGGAATAAAGGGCAAAATGGAGAAAATACACCGAGGGAGGCAAAACCTGGAAAGGAAAGAGATCTGTGCAAAAAGGCAAGGAAAGAATAAACGGTGAAAGTAATAAATAAAGCAGGTTCACGAAAGACTGAAAAAGACATAGGGAAATCATATCAATATATTGCGGTATGAGAGGAGGGGAGAGCAGAGCAAAGGGTGAGATGGGAGGAAGAACACGTGTGAAGGTTACACGGCACCTTCATTCATTTCTGTACCGAGGACGTTGGCTTCCATTAAAATATGTAAAGTCACCAAAGAGGCACACAGCCTGTGCGACCTCACGCTCAAGAATAAATGACCCAAAATGGTGAAGTCGGGGTCAGCCCCAACTCCTTTGTGAGAGGAGGCACATTTCACAGCTCTTAAGACAACTGAAATATGAGCAAAAACAATTAATTAACCCAGTGGTGCCTTGATGGGCAGCAGGTAGAGGGGAGAGGAAGACGTACGACATTTGTGTATTGCTTCACGGGGCTTCCAGCGTGTTCAAGGGTTTTGTGGTACTGCACTAAACCCTGGGGTACGATTAAAAAAAACTCACTGAACTTTAGGAATTAAAAATACTCTATCATAAAGGATTATACTATCTGTGAGCATGTATCACATGCACAAAACCCAATTCATTTATACAAACCCCACAAAAATACATTTTATATAGCTGTGTATGTACATACACACTGAAGTCTCCTAAGAGGTTTGCATGAGACAGACTTTTCCATGAACCCTATGCAGCTAAAATTAGTATGAAAATGGTGGTGTTTCATAAAAGAAAGATATGTGGATGCCCGTAAGTGCCATTTTATTTCTCAGTGAGAGGATAAAGTGTTTTTTCCTACATAATTTTTGATGTAGAGGCTAAATTAGGCCCGAGAAGAGGGACAATACAACTTTAAACATCATTAGTATTCAGTCTACGTAAGCCAACCAACAGCAGTTATGTATTTTTGCAAGTATGCATATAATTTATTGTGGAGAACACAATTTACATGGGTAGTCGATGCCTGTTTTATAGCCTCACAAATAGATGTATGAACTCAAGCATATAATGGCTCAACCAGCAGGCGCAAATACGTTCTAAATCTTCTAAATGTGCTTCACAAAAATGTAACTGAGGAATATAAAACAGATCAATTCTTGCATGTTATATATTGGTTTTTGATTTACAAATCTAATCTGGGAAATTTCTTTAGAAATGAGTGGATTTTTTTTTACTGAACTTCTTCTTTTACAGGATTGTGCCAGTCAAATCCTAGAGGATTCCCTTCTGTATATGACTGGTTTTAGAGGTTTTTTTATTATTATTTTAATCTATGTAGAGAATACAGTATATATTTGTAGCACTTGATTTCATAGCTTCCTCTATGTCCTAGTGCTAATTTCCTAAGGAAACCCTTTTCCGTTATTTACAAGCTCATAACACACAGTGTGTTTTTATCTAAGTTTGCCCTAATTAGCTTCCCAAAAAGAAAAGGAAAAAAAAAAAGAAAAAAGAAAAAAAACCCCACATTACTGTGTGGATTCTTGCACATCCTAGAAAGTTGGCAGTTTCATTTCTAATTCAGGTGCAGGGGGAAGATAAAATCTGGGTGTCTGGAATAAAACACGTTTCTAATGGGATGGAACGACAATCCCTTATTACCTCCCACCATTTTTCTCATAGTTTTGCTCCAAGTACAGCAAATCCCTGTGCTATATTTTTTCATAATGTATAGCTTGCTATTACCTCTCAAGAACAATTTTTATAGAGAGGGTGCCCTGTTCAATAGATCTGTAGTGTCTCCAAGGGGGAATTCACACAGGGTTTTATTTATGGTTACACTCAACTATACCATGTTGCCAAGCTTCCCCCTTTGGATTTGTCAAAAAAAATACTCCTTTCTCCACCAAAGCCTCCGCATCACATGGGTATTAAGATGTAAAGAAAATAATTATTTTGCCCTTTTTAAGACCCTTATGGCACTTGTCTGATATAACATCAAAAGAATAATAATAATTAGAAGAACAAAGTTGGATGTTTGAATATCAGAGAATGAATATTCCAAAACACAGGTTTTGCTTTGAAGCACGGATTATCTGGAATCTCCAGATAGATGATTGTTGCTGACTGATTGTATGTTTTCTGACTCACATACGAGCATTTATCTGTCTCCAAAGGTTTCTGGTATCATCTTTGCCGATACCAGAGCACAAACAAATTAATTCTACCATACCCCTCAAATATTCTTCGATTTAGATTCAAATTTTAGCCCTTTCCACATACAGCCCAATATTTTCTGTCCAATTAATTATAAATTTAGGGGAAAAAAAAAAAAATCACTGGAACTTAAAAAGGAAAAAAATGCTTATCATTGAATAAAATAAATCCCACCTTGTGATGACCTTTCCTCCAGTATTAATTTCCCTGCGGGGGCGTGTGTCTGAGCGCGTCTGTCTGTCTCGTTTTGGGTCCCTGTCTCTGGCGCGGGCACTGGCAGAGGGAGAGGTACGCAATTAAACTCATTCATTATAAAACACATTTGGGAGCAGAATCGGGGCGTTCGGCTCCCAAAGCCCATCGCTCCCAGCGCCGAGCCCTGCTCGCCCCAGCTACCCCCAAGCCCCTGGCACGGCGCGGCTGCTGATCCTGCAGCGAAGGTGAGAACAAAGAGACTGTTCTGCTCGAGGTATGACTACGGGCACCGCCAACTCTTACTGCCCTAAACTACTTGGAGTGACACAGCAGTGTGGGAGCTCAGAGCTGCAAAATAATTTACCAGTCATACCTGGAGGGGGGGAAAGCAATGTCATTTAAGGGCTTGGTCATGTTTTTGTTTGGGTTTTCCAGAAATAAGAGCAAAGCCAGAACCCTTTGCTCTGAATCCCTATGAAAAAAAAAGCAAAGACAAAAACACCCTGTAAATTTTGCTGTCATTCTCCTGCAAGAGTACATTAAGAACGCTTCTTTTTCCACCGGGAAAAGTATCTGATTTTCCAGAAAAGAAATTAGTATTTCTGGTTTTTTACAGTAAAAAGTCTACAGCTTGCCTATGAAAAGATCAGTGGCCCAGGTGACAAAAGTTCTGAGGAAAAAGGAAAACACTCTTATGACAACAATGATATTTCATATTAAAATCCACACATTTAGTTACCACTACATAGCTGTAGATTGTCTTTTCCATTATAGTAACTTCTACAACGCTTGCTATCTACTGAAGACAACTGTGGACCTTAAAGTGGCCCAATTCCTGTGAAAATCCACCTACCAAAGCCCCAAACGCCCGTTCTACTTTCCTGACACAGGATCGGGTTTTTAACGTGTCTCTACCTACCAGGTGAAGCTCAGAGGCAGCAGACCCCCACGATCCCCAGTGTCTTCCCTAGGCTACAGGAGCGATAATTGTGAATTCACTGGATGGCCGAAGGAAGGAGCCGGATCCCGCAGGAGCGGGCAGAGCAGAGCTGCTCATGTCCCATCAGGGTCGTTGCTCACCGACCACAAGCAAAGCGCTGCCGTAGCCTGCAACGCCACGCATGCTCTCACACACGCAAGGGCTTTCGTGTTTATACGAGATGTTCGCAAGAGGCTAAATGGCAGCTCTGCCAATCTGACCATGAGATACGAGGCGACGCAAGCCCGGCTAACAGCCCCGTATCCCCTCAGCTCCACGCCAAAGGTTTGCCTTTGTCAAGTCAAGGGCATTGGAAAATAACCCTCCTCTAGCAAAATCTTGCACAGCGCTGCGCATGGCTAGGCTAGACCTAATGACCAGGCTCAACTCTCTGCTCCAGAACAGCAGCAGCAATTAAGGAAAATTTGGCAAATGAAAAAAATTCAAGTCATCCACATCCTTATTTCCCTAATCACTGAGCAGAGTCTGCACTGGTGAGAGCAGCCCTGAAGGTCGGAGCCCACAGAGATTATAGACGGCACGTATTCAGGTTAAAGCATAGCAGTTCTTTCAAGGTGGATATTTATACACCAGGAATTTAGAGGGAGCCCAAACTCACTTCATGTAGGACACCAAAGAATCACCACGACAACTTTGAACAGAGACATTTAAACAGAAAAATATCAATAGGTCATGGAAACATCTAGGAGGAAAAAAAACTCTCTTTGGAAGGTTAAAATGAGTAAGATGAAAAAGAAGTACCTAGAGACAGTTCTGCTTAAAATAAGAAATGTAAATATTTCTCCGCCAAAAAATCATCGGTTCACCTGAGGAGAATTCTCTAGGGCCAGCCGTTGCAGGTAAAGACAGCGAGAGAGCACTCTCCTCTGGAAAACCAGGCTCCTGGAGTGCCTGGGAGCTCTCGGGGAGCTCCAGTGACTCAAAGCCCAGCACCAGCACACCCACAGGCTCTCTATCGCAGGGCATCAGGGGACCCCAGCCCCGCACGAGCAGCCCCAGCTTCCCCAGTGCTGCAGGTTCTCGCTGCACCCACTCGGACATCCTATAGTGTCCCAGCGCTGTGGGCAAAAAGGTGTTTAGATGATGACAGCCTACATGACACAAAGCTTCTTGCTGATACTCTCATAGCCAACGTCCTCAGTAAAGAGGTTCTGCCTAAACCTTTCACATTACTCATGATTGTAATTAAACTACCCTCTAAGAGCCAATACGAACGTATGCCTTTTGTTAAATCATTAGTGCTGTTACAGTCACTGGAGATGGTGATAATCTAGCCCAGGAGTTCTGCAAATGTAGGTTTAGATGTGGGAGTACAACTGGAGTTAAATTTCCAGACCAAGGTACGTGGAGCATCCCCACTTCATTTTAATTGATCCTGCCAAGCAAGATTGATTATCTGCGAAAGGGCATATTAACACTGGCGAAGTAAACAAGGATCTCTGCTAGCAGGAAGCAGAGATGCCATAAGTGAGTCGTGACTCTGCCTTTAGAGAGGACAAAATCCTGTGGAAATGGGGAAAAACAGGGAAGCTTTCAAAAGTCTTCCTGAACAGAAGGCGAGAAGGACAGCTTGCGAAGGAGGGCAGCACTGGTGGAGCTTCAGTACAGCTCCCAGCACAGGCAAAGCCCAATGAGATCTTGGTTGTCACGCTTCAGTCTCCGACAGTGTCCACTTCACAGCTTCTTCCAGGGTTCATGGAAAGGACCTTGATCAGACGCGCAGCGTGTCTAGGGACCACCAGGATACTCAGGCTCCCACCGCACAGCCCGTGCCAGAGGAGTCCACTGCGTGCACCTGATTCAAGATCTCTTTTCAAAGCAAGTTTCAAGAGGGAGGTTGCCACCGGCTTTGGTGGGCTTGGTAAGAGGATGAATGGCCTAAAGCTGCCCAACTGGAAGTCACAAGTCAGATTTGCACTGTGAGGACCCAAGCGCGCCCGCCGGGCTCTGGGTCTCGGTGTATCTGATGGTCACGCTCGCTCTCATCTTTTTCCTCCTTCCCAACGACAGCTTTGCCAAAATGCTAAAACCACAAATGCCCCCCTGTTTATGGTTGCAAGGAAAAAAAATATTCTCTTTCTCCTTTTAAGGCAGGCTGAAATAATAATGTGAACACACACGCAGGGAGAACGCGCTGGCTGAAGTCACATCCTGTTCGTTCATTACAGTAACAAATGTGTTCGACAGTAATTATCCAAAGGGGAGAATTCCAAATCTTCTCATCTTGCTCTCTCCTAATTAATTAATAGTTTAAATGTCATCATGATGGGAAGTGCTCATCAGAAGCAGAATCTGCTGCCATGATTTACAACTCTGCCTCCAAAGGCTCTGAAGCAGTGGCACCCCGGGGTTAAATTTAATTCAAAAATGTAAGGCTCTTATTGCGCTCCTAACCATTTTTGCACTGAAACTCCCCCATTGAGTGAACGGTGTGAAGGGAAGATGCGGGTGAGCACTGCCTTCCCCTGCTTTTTTTTTTTTCCATCATTAAGTTGGAAACTGAAAGATTAAATTAAAATTAGTCGTTTGTCAACTTGTTACAGATTTGTTGCAGATGGCAATTGAGGGACAAGCCTGCTGCGTTGCTGAGCAAAGCTGATCTAAAGAGGGGCCCTTGTACTTAGTGAGTGCCTATGTCAGAGCTTCTAATCCCGGCTGGAAAGGGAGCTCAGCACTCCAGCTCGAGAACAATGAGGAAAACGATGCCGTCTGCTTGCCGAGAGTGACGTGGTCCTTGTTCCCAGACAGCTTCCCCCATGCACTAAGCATTTAGCCAATTAGCCAGCACAGCTCTTCTCTCCTAGCAATTCTGGGCTGGAATAATTAGAATTTGCACTTAACGTAGCCTCTCTTGCTGCAAGAGGTTTGCACAGTGCTAGCAACCGTAAGTGAAGTTGTGAGCTAAGGGCAGCATCAGACCACAGTGTCCAGGAGCGGAGACTTCTGTGAGCCCAGGGGAAGCCCTCCAAGGCTGACCCTCAGCTCTCCTCCTCCCTGGCTCTGCAGGCAGCTCTTCAACCTAGGAGCTACCAAAACCATTTCGGTGTGCACCAAACCGTGCTCCCAGGAACCATCTGCTCCCGTGCAGATGCAAGTTTCCAGACCACTAGAACCAGAGCAGCTTTGCAAGCCTGCAGCCCCGTGCTAGCTTTCCGGCTGTGCGGCCTCTGCACCGAACACAGACCCTGCAAGAGCGGAGATTCATCCCACTCGAAGCCAGGAGTCCAGGACAGGTGAGACAGGTTGAGACTGTCCGCCCGTAACTATACAAGAAGTCAAGATGAGGAGCTAGCCCTGGCTGCCAAACTTTTCAAGTGCTCACGTTAGGCAAGGTGATGCCTGAGCTTATGATTTCTGCATAGTTTGATACCTACTGAGGGATAAACTACACTTTGAGCCTTAAGGGAAAGTCCTCAGAACGCTAAGCTGCAAAGTAAAACTAATCACCAAAATGCCTGGAAACAATTAACATATTCTCCACCTTTTATAGTTTGTTGGTTTGGGGTTTTTTTTTAACATTAATTTAACTAAAAACAAACAACCCTAATAATGTGCTTTCAGGTTGCAATGAAGACTTCTGTCCACATCATTCCAGATGAAACCCTGAATATATTATCACCAAGCATCATGTGCCTAATGGCAGAGTAGTCTCACGTGGACTCACACTCACATGGGGAAAAAAATCTTATGCATTCAGAGAAGCCTATACAGCAGTCTGGATTTTCAAGTACCGAGAGGCCAGCTGGGAATGTGATCTTCGGAAGATGCCCACTCCCATACAGGTATCCAGGTAGCTCCTTGAGTTGCAAAAAAATGCTCAGCACCTTCAGACTGCCATTACGACACCCACCAGGTCTTCCAGAGAAGTTAGCGCCCCGTGTCCTGCAAAGCTCATTCCAGTTGAGCTACATCTGAGCTGACAGAGCTCAAGTTTTCTGCTACAAGAGGACAGGATTCAACACAATGGCAGTGAACTACCCGAGCCGTTCAACTACAGCTACCAGCCACGTGTCCTTCACCGACGGATCAACTCCGTTTGGCTGCATGTCACATCAACCTGCTCACCTACTCCAAAATAACGATACGCCGTCCTTCGTCTCTCCCACCTTCCTTGCACACACATGCACACGTTTCAAATCCATGAGGTAGAAAAAGGGAAATTACAGATCTTTATGTACCAACTTTGTACATTTTATCCCTCCCTCCCCACAAAACAACTCTTTTATTCCCAAGAAGGAATGGGGGGTGGGAGCTTGTTATTTTTCTATTTCAGATAAAAGGTTGGCAAAAGAAGAACCCGATTCATGTCATTGTATTTCCTTATTGTCTGCATTAACCTTCCCCATGGTTACTTGTTCTTTGTAATGTTACACTTGTCTTGCTGCAACACATGAATACCCGAGCCAATTTTGTCATGCAAATGAATTCAGTTGGATTGTAAATTGTGTGAAGGAGCATTAGTTTATCAGGAACCCGCCTGCATGCTGCACCCAACTGATTTCTCCTATTCACACCAAGAGTGCAATGTTTTCTAGTTGATCCTGAATGTCCATTCAAAAGCTGTGGGGTTTATTATTATTATTATTATTTGTAAGGACTTTTACATTTGCATTTACTTATTTATTCAGTCAGTCACAAAGCTGTGTTCCTTTTCTAAAGCCTGATTTATATAATCAAAACCCACGGCTATACCATCAAAAATGAAATATTACTGCAACCCGTGTTTGTATTTATTGTAAGCCTGAATGGAAGGCTTGTACCCATGTTGGTAAGGAACAGATATTATAATCTGTGAACCGTCAGGTAGATATCGTTGCTGGCATTTCACACTATGAAATGAAAATATTGCTATTGAGGTCGATACCTGTATTTAGAGTGACATTTCTTCAGCCAACCCTGGGGTTATCACCGATCTGGAAAGCCCACTCAGGACAGGCACACAAACACTGCATCTACAGAGCAACCTCCTCCCCTCCCGCTGCCAATCATCCCAGGAAAGGCATTGCAAGGAAATTCCTGAGCTTCCCTTAATTCTCGCCCAAATGCCCGAATCCTCATCTAATCGCATGTCTGCTTCCAGCAGCGGTGCCCGCGCAGTGGTGGGGAACGCTGCCCCACCGGCCTCGTTAAGGCCCTGATCCCAACAACTTCATGCTCGGTAGCTGCAACGCCTCCACACCGTTACTTAGCCCCAAACCAGCACTGTCCCCGAAACCAGTGCAAATGCTCAACCGCCCCTTCGTTTCAACCCCAGGTTTGTCAGAAAGAGCTCGCACAACTTTGCTTTTGAACTGGAGACCAAACCCACGATCTAATTTCAGGGCCGATGACAAAGCTGAAGCCGGGAACGCAGACCAGGTATCAACAACCGACTCTTCGGCCTGCCTTGATTTGTAGGGAGACACAAAATTATCAATAAGTTGGTGACAACAGCAGAACAACCTCCAAATCAAGTGCAACAGCCTTATTGCTCTTCTTATCTCCCTGCAGACTAGGCACTATTTCACTGGGAAGCTTCAGAAATGAAACCAGAATTCACATTTCCTCACAATTTTCTTCCAGAATTATAGATGGAGTCAATCCGCTGCTAGGCACCTGCTTGATCGTACCTGATTAAACAACAAATACCAGGGCTATCGCGTGCCTTGCCTTCCAGGCGCAGCTGGAGGAATGGCAGTGGCATCCTTCCTCTCCCCGCAGCGCGAGCTGCACTTTGTCAGGACCGTACAAGACCAGCTCTACACCCTCACGCAAGCGCACCAAGATCCACGGTTGGTTCTTCGGCAGGGATGCCGCCATGCCTGCAGAGCTACTGGGAAGCCTGCAATGCCAGAGCACTTCCAAGAGACCCCCAGCAAGCTGCTGCCCTGTCCTGACGTGCCACGACTGCCCCATTCGCAGGGTTGTATTCTGCTGAGCGCTCATCGCAGCGACCGCTCCTCCTACCCACCGAGCCATCCTGCTACCGTGATGGAAAATGACTTTAGCAATGTCAGGAGAGCGTGGAGTGGGCTCTGACCCACAGAGGACAGCACTTCGTGGTCCACGGCGCAGAGGGAGAGAGAAGCAGCAAGGGCAGCTGCATCCTTTTGGGCACTGCAGTAGCAAATCTAAAATGAATGGGCTGGGGAGACTCTACTGGCTTTTGATCTCGGGGGACTGTCCCATCTAATCAGCCTTGAAATACAATGGAAGATCAGCGGGTAGATCCTTGCCCTGCATGTGCCATATGGATAGCAGATTAGGAGCCTCTAGGGCCGCTAATCCAGCACAATCACTAAAAAGGCACTTGGTTTAGTTATTAAAGCAGGGCTTTGGGACCGGGCTCTGGCAAAGCGAGGCATCGCGAGCAAATCTTCACAGCTTCGCCCAGCTTCTGGGCCTCAGTTTCTCCAACTGCAAAAAATTCTCCTCCTCCTCCTCAGAGGGGCATTGGAAACTAATTCCAATTTAGAAAGTACCTGTGAAAGCTCCAGGTAGTCAGTGTTACAGGTGTACAGAGTGGTTTTTACAAGCTTGCCTAGTAAAAACAACTTAAGGAGTGCGCTTTACCTGCTGTGGACCTGGCTTGAATTTGAACATAATTCTTTCCCCACCACGCTGAAGGTAAAAAGATCAAACTGTAGGCAACTGAGGAGGAAAAGGGAAAAGAGGAGCACCTAGAAAGAGCAACGGAAAGGAGACTTTTATCCCTTTGCAGGACAGCAATCTGGAAAAAATAAAATCGAAAGGGCAGGGAAGCAATGCAACAGCACCGGTGAAGACACCACCACCTGCACGGGACAGACTCGCCCTGTCCTGTCTCACCTTTTCAGGTTACTCCGACTGCACCGTCTCAGCACAACCCTCCAGGGAAAGCTCTGGCCAGGGTGGGTTTTCCCAAAGCAGAAGTTGAAACTCCAACAAAAATGACATTTTTTGCTCCAGAGATTTGAGGTGAGGATGAGTCCCCTTCCCCGGCCTCCGTCAGGGCTGCTACCCAGCGGGAAACAATTGGGCTTTGGGGTTTGTACATACAATAGAGGTTGGAGCTGATCCCCTCCGCGGCGTGGCGAGGGCCACGCTGCTTTTTGGAGCAGCCTACCCGCAGGCAGATGTGCATGGGGGTACAATCGATAGGAAGGCAGCGCTGGTCACTCCACAGTAAGCTCCCTCTGTATTTATTGTCAGTCTTTGGAGTAAATAGGTCTTAAGCTTGTGGCATGTCATTATAACTTTTTCGAAATAATGATGCTGCCTTTAGTTTTTTTGCTATAATTTATGCCCAATGCACTAGCGCCAGTCACTCAATACTGTAGAGTCTGCAGAGGTGGAGATAGCCCTTAATGAGAAGAGGTTTTGCCTTTATCTCCTTTATACTTCAACCATTATCTTCCTCCAGTCTATAACCATGCGGTTACCACTGACAATAATGCTCAGAGGCAACAAATGCTGATGAGTTTTCTATGCAGTCTTCACAATAAGTCTATCAAAACAACCTCGAAAAATTATGAACCCTAGTGACAGACAAATAGAACCAGCTTCAGCACGAATTTACAGCCCAAATGCAACGTTCCTTTTAATTCTTCAGGCTTTTCTTATCTCTGCTGTTCCTCTTCTGGCTAGGAGATAACAGTAATTCTTCTGTATGCTATTTTTTTTTCCAACTGAGTAAGATGTTCCTCGTGTCTTTCTGCTTGCTAAAGATAAAGGGTTAAAGACCAACTTGTGTTGGTCGCTTTGTGTTGGGGAAAAAAAAAAGTAATCAGTATTCAAGAGATTGTTATCGGAGGTAAAGCGCAGAGAACAGTAATTTTGCCTGCTTCAGTTAGGGTGGTTTTTTTTTTAGTTTTTTTTTTTTTTTATGAATGCACATAATGCCTGGAGTGTTGGGGCCAGATAAAAGAATTAGTGGCAGCGCAGGGGGACGGAAGCACAAAGTACACTGGAGAATTAGACTGTCTATCTTTGTCTCTCCCAGCTCATCCAGGCAGCCCGGGCTTGCAGCTCGTAAACAATTTAATCTTTTTGCTACAGTTAAAATACAAAGACAGCAAACCTCCTTCTTTCCAAACGGGGAGGGGGTACGGTACGGTGGGGCGAGGGGGAGAAAGGAGAGAAAAGGAGGTGGCAATTGTAGAAGGGAGAAATCAAAAAAGGGCTGACACAAACTTTTCTGCCTCAGTTTAACCTCTCGCCTTCCACCATCAGCATAATTTTCCAGCCAGAAATTCAGGAGGATATTTTATCTCACCAGCCAGCCCCACCTCCCATACGTTTTCCCCATCCTCTCTCCTCTCCACCTCCCCCATTCCCAGCTCAAAAGCTTCCCATTGTCGGTGGCTGAGAATTCCTTCGGCTCACAGGTTAAAAAGCTAAACAGATTAACCCGTGTAGGGAGGGGGGGGGGGAGAAATTAAAATAAAATGTGAGGCTTCTTCCCCCCTCCCTGCAGGAACACAGATTCAGGCTCTGCAACAAAAGTACAACATGGTTGTATCTTGCTCCTTGCCACGCAGTCGAGTCAGGAGGTCCATAGCCCAGGAAGCCGGGGAAATTCGTGCACAGGGGCCAGGCGGGAGGGAACGCAGCGCCTGAGCCCAGCCGCTTGCCCACGCTGCATGCGATGGGGCTGGCGAGATATTTCCTCCACCTCCACAAGAGGAAGGTGATGGAGACTCTCGGGCACGGCGGGAAGGAGCTTTGACCTTGTCCGGGCCACCACGTCTGCGGTGCCTTTGAAAGTCACCTCCGCTCTGCGAGCATTTTCTGCAGCATCCCGCGTTTGGGGGTTCCCCGGGGGGAAGCGGAAGGCACCGCACGTGCCCCAGGGGAAGGAGACGAACTTAAGGATGCGCTTAACTCCATGCTAGAGGGAGACAGAGGTAAACGGCTTCGGAGCTTTCCTAAATCAAGGCTTAAGTTCTGGAGACCGAATCAAGATGGGCAAACCAGCCCGTAGAGTCCATTGATAACTCCTGCTCTGCAACTACCGCAACAAGCACAACTAAACAAGCAAATCCAGAAAAACAAAGGCCCAGAGGAAGAGGCAAATAATAGCGAGGCAACTTCAGCATCAGATTTCCCTTAAGACCATTTACACAGCACCTCTACTCCTCACTTCCAAACAAAAGCTCCTCCCTGGGAACTCGATAATCACTCTTCTCCGTCACCAAAGTGGTCATATATTCGGGGTAATAATTGTCTGGGATTAACAAATGATCTAAACAATCATGGGTTGGACTGTGCAGTCTTTCCTCCCACATGCCAATCCGTATGTAAAGACTCCGTTTTGTCTATTGGTCCTTAACCAATCTGCACGTCACCCATCAATATCACTCATACATGAGTGACATTTACAGGAAAATAACCCAAAGGCTTAAAAAAACCAGCCCAGGAAAGCATAACTATGTTATGGTGCCTGGGATGAAAATAGCACGGGACCAGCTTGCTCCTTCTGACCACCCGACTGACATTTTCTCTGCAGGCTCCAAGATCCACCACCATCACATATCAGCCCCTAGCCTACCTATTGCATCTGCTGCCTTTGAGATCACAGCAGAGACAAACTACTTTTGGCACCAAACTACTTTCAGTTTAATTATTTTGTTTGGCTAGACAGATCGTGTACACAAACAGAAAATCAGAATAAAATAGTAGAAACATAAGACTTTGTAAGGAAGAAATATTATTCCTGGCTTTAGAGCGAGCTGCTGAGAGATACTCTCCCATATCTCCATCCAGGAATTACCAAGGACTTTAGAAACACTGTTTGAAATAGCCTCATCCACGGCTCCGAGGAGGGGGATTCTGCCAATTTGGTTAAGTACACGAGCAGAGAGCAGGGGAAAGCGTGTTTCAGTTAAAAACATTCTATTTCAACACTGAGGACCTGTTATCCAACTATTACGTGATATTAATGGCTGCATTAGACTCCCCTATACACTGCTGTAGGCTGATTTTAAACAACACTTCCAAGGAGGACAAGAGAGGGATTAGGATACAGCGCTCAGGATCCTTCTTTGAGAATCAAGACTGGCATTTAGAGCAGATAACCCACAAGCCCTGCCTGCTGCTCACCCACGGGCGCCCGAGGCAGGCATATCAGCGCTGTCCCAAACCGCCGTACCGGGCAGGGATGCGGGAGTGAGGAGGCGATGGGGAGGTTTGTGCCTCCCTGGATACTAAGATAAGCCAAACGGGAGCCGCTTTGGCACTGCGGGACGCAGCACCCAGCTGCAGCGGCTGCCCCAGGGCACAGGGTGGTCAGAGAACGTGCAACCCACCCGGGAGCATCGCAGGCTCCCGCTGCCAGCAGGATGGACCTGCTTCTGGCTCCAGGAGCCAGAAAGCCCTCGTGGCTAATTAATACAAGAAAAAGGTGCTGCAGATCAAGCCAGAGGTGCATAGAAAGGCTTCACGGTGAAAGGAAAGCAAAGCAGATGTTCTGCCTGTGCTCGTCACTTCCATGAACATTAATTCAAACGCTTTTTTTCTTGCACATATTAAGCAGGAAGGGGAAATAGTTAAACGATGTTAATATTTTTTAAATTAGGGGACAAGGAGATCCCGTTTAGGAGTCAAAGGCTGCTCTCACCCAAGGTTTTGTTTTAGAAAGGAGTGCAGAAGTTAATGAACCTAGAATAACCTTTAATTTTCAGTGTCCCCTCACTGTCTATTCACTCAACATTCATGGCAGTGGCATTGCTCCTAATGAATGACTTGGTATTCATGTAGCTCTCTCAGTATTACTTATGTGTCTGATCTCTCCTAATGGAAAAACTGATTGTCACTGGGAAGTTATGAGGAAATATTAAAAAGATCTGATCCACAGTGGAAGTTTCTTCACTGTAAATGAAGCTGCCAGATAACAAATGCAAATAAATTTGGGGAGCTTATTGGTACTGAAGTTTAGTGCCTTTATAATTTATATCTTTACTGGGGAGCATCTGATCTCCAACTTAAATGGAACCAAAATCATTATGAAAAGAGGAATCACCCTACTTTCTATACCCTTCCACCAGCAATCACAGCCGCAGCCTCTCATGTTTACATCACAGCTAATTTGTTTTATATCCACACTGAGGTGGAGATTCCTCACTAAGCCAAGAGAATTTTTTCTTATTTTTAAATTACCTACGCTGCGCTATACATTTATAGAGAAACTGTGCTGCGCATCCATCTCCTCCTCTCCCCTCCTGGGGACCTCTCCTCGGCTGTTCACCGCTCGGGCTCCTACCGCGCTCGCAGAAGCCGCTGCACGAGGCAGGCGGTGCCGAGTCCCTGCCGCGGGTGGTGGGAATTCGATATCCATACCCAGCAGGTCGTATTCTTCCAGTTTATCACCCTGTTGCATATCCACCTCACTCGGCACCCAAGTCCCTCTGGTCAGAGATGCTCCCAGTCCCCTCAGTGCCTGCCACCCTATTTCGACTCTCCCATGATAGTTTAAAAATGCACCTGGATCTCCTGACTATCCTGAAGGAGAATGCATTAAGGAAAAGAAGGCGGGGGGGGAAGGAAGAGAGACAGATGCACTGTGCTCCTGCTTTCTGCTTCCATTAAAGCAGTCATAGAGGAGCCCTCCTGGATTCCCTTTTGGCCTGCAACACGCCTGGCACATCCAACACAAACCTGGCAAACAACAAGGGGCCTGGCACGTGGAATAATTTTCACCGGTAACAGTTGTATAAACCAGGAAGAGCAAAATAATTCACAATTTCCATCCAGAGAAGACGTAGGCAAACCAAGCTATATAAACCCGCTGAAATCTTTCCTTACGATTTGTATATTTGAGCAGGCTTTGGTATTAAGTCTGAGCTGATTGGGAAGATCAGTTCAGAGGCATCACACCAGAATACCAACAGGAGCTGCTATTCAGCTCCACTCCCCTCCTTCCTTCTCCCTTTGTAAAATTCCCCTAGAGGTAACAAATATCTCCTCTCCTTGCAAGCACTTTACAGCAGCCTTTCTTTGGGATAATAACGCTAATGAAAAATGCATGTGAATGATTAGTTCTAGCAAAACAAATTTCCTTCCCAGAAAAGCTTGGAGTTAATACCACGCTCGGAGCCCCCGCATCAGCCTGAGTCCCAGCACAGACCACGCTGCTGCTCCCCGCCCCAGCTGCGTCTCTCCCTCTAGCACCCCGCCAGCTCTCCTTTCACAAAGACACCGCTGGGCCTGAGAGGACTTGGATGTTGTTCACTAAAAGGGGTGAAAGCCCATTGTATTAGCTTTTTTAGCGCAGCCAAACTTCTTGGAAGAAACAATAGTTTAATGCCTTCTGAGAATTATGTTTTAATTTTGCCACTGTCTTCCCAGGCAAATTATTCATCTGCTCAGTGCATCGGCCCCCTT
Organism: Gymnogyps californianus; assembly: GCF_018139145.2. Classification (NCBI taxonomy): domain Eukaryota; kingdom Metazoa; phylum Chordata; class Aves; order Accipitriformes; family Cathartidae; genus Gymnogyps; species Gymnogyps californianus. Next base: position 10,546,062 of record NC_059490.1, on the reverse strand, counting down.
ACCCAACACTAGATACACGAGGCTGTTACAAAGCTCGGCTGCTGTTAGTTCTTCAAAACACGCTCCTCCCTACTCCAGCTTGTTGTCACCTACAGTGTGTGCTCAGCAGCCAGAGGCTCAGCTGGTTTTTCACTTGTCAGCGGTCCCGTGATGAACCAAAGCTCTCCAGAAAGCAGAAGCGCGAGATGGCAGTGCTGGCAGCGCACACCACGTCCCTCCGGCTGGCCCGGGACAGGCAGCCAGCACCCCGTCCTCCCCTGCCTCTGCAGCCAAGTCCTTCCTCGTTTTTTAAAACAGATTTCTCTCGTCCTCGCTAACACTTTTTTCCCCAGTCCTTTTCCATCCCCACCCTAACGGACATTTGCATAAGCAGGGTATTTCGTACAAGGATCTATGGAAAACTTCTGAAAAAGCAGTTTTTAATCCACAGAAACGCAGCGCTAGTGCCAGAAATCTGACCCTGCTCCGCTCCTGGGGAAGGGTCAGTAACCCACATGCAACGCTCCGCTGCTGCACCAGCCTACGCCCAGGAGTTATTTAGAAATGCATTTACACATCTGAGAAAACCAACAGCAGCTTTGCTCGCCAAATTTCCACAAACAAGTTTAAATTAATCCAATAAAGTCACTCTTAGTTAATTATTTGCCCAGATTCCATTGGAGCCAAAGCTACGGCTTCCGGTTTAATTTAAGATCACCAGGCACGGGTGGTAATTATATAGGGGTTTGTTTGGCCGACGCTAGACATTGTTTTTCTTCACGCACCTGCAGATTGCTTGGCAATGACTGCTGCAATCCAGCCCTCTTGGCTGGCAAGCCTTCCAGATGTTGAAGTGTTTCCACGCACCATGTCCCAGCACCGAGCCACGCACGGCTGGGATGGCCAAAAACCCGAAGCCTTCCAAACCCTGAGCTTCTCGCGCCCAGACAGCCCTGCACGGCCGCACCGCCTCCAGCACCACGGCATCCCACGAACGCGGGCAGCAGAGCGAGCCCCGTGGGTCAGTCTTTTGCTTTATGGCGATGGTGGCTGCACCCTGCCTTGTCCGACTGATGGGACCTTCTCTCCTCCAGCAGCAGCCACCATCACCCGAGAGCCTTGGCCGGGGTGTTCATACGCACCCTGCCTTAACCCGAATCAACGTGAGGCAGCCGAGGAAGAGGAGAACCCGGCAGCTCCGTCTGGCGCCTCAGGCCGCACGCACGTACGTGTGAAATGTGGCAAAGAGCCTCTGGGCAGAGCTGGCCGCCCATCCGCGGGCGGGTGCGTGGCTGGTGTCAGCCCAGCCGGGTCGGCTCGCGGCGCTTTGTTCTGGGGCTGCCAGATGGGGTGGGACGGGGGTCAGCCCTGGCAGCAGGACACAGAGCTGCTTTACTCACTCCAGCGTGAAAAATGTCACCCTCCTCAGGGTTGGGTTTGGTTGGTTTTTTTTTTTTCCCCCCTCCTTCTTCCCTTTTCCCCCCCCCTGCTTCTCCACACAGCTGTTAATGAGACAGTTTGCTGGAGCCAGACAAATGCAGACAGGCACCGCTCGGCTGCTGCCCGGGGGCCAGGCGCTCGGAGCGGGCAAACAGGGCAATGTGGCACTTTTGGTGTAAACATGTGGCATGTTGGCGTGCCAAAAGCTTGGTTGGTGGCCTCTATTTGTTTTTCAAAGAGCTTGTCAGGTTCATTTACACACGTCACCGCCTGCATGTGCTTGAAGAGAGAGGGGAAACACATTCTTTGTCTGCCTGGTCCCCCGCGAGCCCTGCAGCCGCATTGCCCTGGGACCGAAGGGCTGCTGGAGCTTGCAAGCAGGAAAATGCATCCTCCTGGCTCACCCTGCGCTCCAGCTCTGGGAGCAAAGGCCAGCAGAAAAGGTCTCTGCATGGCTTAGCGAGATCCTCGACCCACCATCCTCTGCCAGCCTGAGAAACACCACCTCAGCTTTTAAGCAGCGTAAATGTCAAGTCCTGCCCTGTCATACATCTTGTCCTGCTTTTCCTAAAACCGAGCTTTTGTTCTGGGGTCTAGGGAAGGCAGACCTGGCTACTGAGCCCAGTCCTGCACAGAGAGGCCACTCAAAGCCTTGTTACTATCTAAATGCCTATATTTCGAGCATGAGCGAGGTCTCTCCTTGATTCCTATGCAAAATTTAGATCCCCTGTGGTGGAAAGAAAACAAAGATTTAAAAGTTTTGATTCTTTTCCGAGATGCTTTCCGAGTTCTGCGAGGAAACCGGTACTGGAATTGTGATCACCTGTCAAAATTACTACCAGGAGATACGTGGCTTTTAACCAGCTCTGAAATGCTACTTGAGTGAAGTGGAACAGAATTGAACCAAAAGGGGTTTACCTCCCCAATGTTAAGTGCATATTGAAGATTTAAGTAGCAATTAAGGTTGCTGTAGAAGATGGCAAAACAGCATGTTTATTTTCCAAAGATAAGAAAAAAAGAAAGAGGAAAAAGGGAAAAAAACCCAGCAATTAGGAGAATAGACTGGGGGGAAAATATTAAATGGATGTTTCTGCACAAAAAAACCCAGGCTGACAACATTTCTGCTTTGTAAGGGGGAAATTACTGTAACGCACTGTTTACATAGCAGAAATCAGGGGAAATTATGCTGTCACACTGACATCTGTAGGAGAAGGACAATTTTAAAATTACACTGTTCAACACCTTTAATGATTTGTAACACAAGAGGTGTGGCTACTCCTATTAAATGTGTTGCCAAATCAATAAAAGGCATAATTGGAGTTGTTAGAGCAAATTATAGCACCACCGTTATGTTGCAATACAATGTTCCCTTGTAAACTGCTATTACGGGTAAAGCTGTATTTCTCTCTTATTTGGCTGTTTTGTAATGAGTTGGCATTTTGCTCCATAATAGTTCCACTTTCTTTTATGGAGCTTTCACTTTTACTTTCCTCTTTTGTGCAGCCTATAATTTCCCTTCCCTTCCCTACCTCTCTGCCTGTTGACAACTGGTCTATACACCTTTGAAAACAGCCCTGAGGTTATAAACTATATTATTTAACATTATTTGTAATCTTTTTCAATTGGAAGTCAAGGGGGGAGGCACAACGTTCGCACATTTAGAATCCGAGATGTCTTTAGTCTGGGCCTTCACCTTCCCCGGAGGGAAGGGAGCTGCAGCGGGGCAGGAGAGAGGGGAAGACGTTGCATAAACTCTTCAAGGGTCTTGCTACTGGCATTTCAAATGAAGGATTTGGGCTTATCTATCTAGAGCACAAGGAGTGGCTGTGAAAGCGCTGGCAAGGCTGAGTATTAGTTGTAAACCACAAAATGTGCCCCGCGTGCTAAAGTTACCAAGGTCTTGGTTGCTGCCTTGGATCACAGTGGCCCAGTCAGGGGACCACTGCTTTGCTCCTAATAACAAGGGACTATTTGTCCCTCCAGTAAGAAGAAAGGCTAATAAACATCAGCTCCTATACACGCTCATCCCCCCATCCCACGGCTTTGCTGGGATACAGGGCAAGCTGGTGCCAAACTGCAAGGTCACTGCCTTGATTCTTAGGTGCTCACATAGGCTGCTGGGCTCCCTCGCACCTATTCAGTTCAAGGGAATGCGAGAGAATTACCATTGTCCAACAAAAGTATCTCTTCAGTTCAGAATTAAAAAAAAAGGAAAAAAAAGAGAGGAGAACAGAAAGGAGAATTGATCTTGATACAGGCTTAACCCAATACAGCACAAGCCTTACCCCATTTAACATAAAATCCTAGGGACGGTTGTATTTTTAATACCTGCAGCCCCAGATCTGCTGAAGAGTACTGCCCCGACTGCTGCTAATGCCCACTGCAGAGGAAGGAGCTGAGCCAGCTTGACTTTCCTCTCCTCGTTGAGAAAGAGGTAACAGCCAATATTCAGCCTCCTTTGCTAAAATAAGTCATCTGTGTCTTCTTTTGCCACTAAAACAACATAAAACTTCATCAGCGTAAGACACGGACATGTTTGGGTCATGGGACAGAGCGAGCTCTGGGCAGGCAAATCTCTCCAAAGGTCCCAGAAGCTGATTTTTAAAAGGGAAGTTGTTAAATAAGAATAGTTTTAAAATAAAGCCTTGCAAGGACTGGGCTATAACATTGTGTTTCCCTGGTATCCTGAGGGAGCAATCTCCTAACCTCTGAACCCGGCGCGTCAGCAGCATCAGGGCTGCTCTTGGCACGAGCGCTGCCAGCCTCGGCTCGCAGCGTTGGCCGTGCGCGGCAGCTGTCCCCGCGCCAGCGCCCACGCAGCAGGGCTCTGCTCACTGCTGGGATCCGATTTGCACGGCAGGCAAAAAGTGTGACAGATAGGGGTGTGTGCAGCTGCTATTGTTAAACTTACTGCTGAAGTTATTTTTAGAAACTTGAAACAAAGTCATGAAACCAGCTGCAATTAAGTGCCGATGACCAGCAGAAGTGGAGAGGAGGGGGCTGGTGAGCTACGCTGTTACGAGAGTATTTGTGACCTGCAAACAAAACCACGAAAAATAATTGCATTGCTATTAAGTAACACAGAGATGTGTGGAAATGAAATATTCTCACCGTGCTGGCAATCATGAGAAACAAAGGCTGGATTTTGTCCTTTGACTTGTGTCAGAGGAGAGCTTTAGCATTAGCACGCACCTTAATGCCTCTCGCATGGAGAGGCTGCTCAGGTGGGAAGCCTACATGCAAAGTTTGTGCAATATAAGATTTATTTAGCCTTGTTTTATTGATTGATTCCTAGGACCTGCAATAAATCTATTCCTTTGTTTTTATATAAAAGTTTTCTTTGAGCCCTGTATCAGTGTGCACTCAGATCCTGTCCTCTCTCAGCCAAGGGTTATTATTCACATCAAACAGGGAAACAGAGGCAAAGGCAGGCTCAGGAGCAATTTTCCTCACGTGTTCTCGGGTGAAGACAGAGGAGCAATTTTTGAAAAAGATGCATGTAAAGGACTATAACAGCCTCACGGAGAGCATACTTGGGTGCCCTCTCACAGCTGGTGTCTGTGTGGCCCCGGGACCCCACATCCCACGTCCTCACCCACCCCACCTCCCTGAGAACACGGCTGGGGCAGGGTGGGCAGCAGGAGCTGCAACAGAGCTCAGCACGCACGCATGCACAGACACTCTGCAGTACCCAAACACTTCCCTGAGCTCGGCATGAACACCCTGCCGTGTTTTCCCGTGGATTCGGGAAGGATTTGTTCTCCTCTGTTTTGATGCCATTGCGCTCTGTGCACTGGGAGGCACCCACCGGTGTTCACGCCAGGTCAGACCCTTAGACAGGTTATGCGAGCACAGTCTGGGCAGCGCAACCCCGGGGAGAAACGCAGGCAAGCCAAAGAGGACATGGAAGGCGTGCTTGTAAATGTCTTGGTTTATAACCCATACATATTCTCTTTCTGACGGCGTCAGAGGGAAAAAATGTTGCGGCTTGTCTCACAAAACTAAAGCTATAATTCCCCCAAGAACATGTCCAAGCTGAAGACGTAGCTGAATCGCACGGTAGCATTGGTGGAAGAGGATGAGCAATTCAACCCCAGGTCGGGTAAGGAGGAAGCCAACACACACGCGTTTGCCTCTAGTGCAAACCCCCTTCAAACCCATCCGAAGGGCTACAGAGGGGGCAGCGGGGAAGAGGAGCCGATCTGTGTTCACATATTCCCTGCTAGACGAGACACAAACACAAGCCACCACTTAGAGAAGTGGCAAATGGAAACGAGCATCTTCCCAGCAGCTGGGGTTTTGTTTCAAGTTAAAGCCCTCCTCCTAGATTCATATGCAGAGAGGTGGGAGGGGGACAGCCAAAAAAGTGAGGCTCACATTTCGTATCGGCACACGCGCTCATTTCTCTGGGCTTATCAGGCATAAGAATGCATTGCTCGTAGCCCAAATGTAAAGCAGTTAATAAACAGGCTGTTAATGTGTCAGTAGACAGCAGTAGACAAGGCACACTGTCTTAGGCTCCCCCCACCTCCTCATAATCCTAATTGCATCAAATCTAATCATTTTTATGGGATAAAAAGATTTCCATAGATGACAAAGGGTTACATTCTCAGCCCTGTTGATCCATCTAGTAAAATTAGATAAGAAATAGATTTCTAGGCAATGCATTAAAGACGATTGGGGGGAGGTAAAAAGAGAAAGAGGAGATCATTTACTGCAATTCTGTGTCTCACTCTTTGGTTCAAGAAAGAAAATGTAAATGTGATGTTCGTTTGGCCACAGGCAGCTGCTTCTATCAGCCACTGCAAACTGCAGCAGGACAAAGGGGTAACTCTGGTAAAAGGAAAGGTTAATAGCAAAGCAGGGGAAGGGGGGGATGCTCATCGGCATGTACAGCACGTCGCAGCCTCGACACTCGGTGATGGGTTCGAACTGGGAACTGACATGAGATATAGAAGTGCTCACTGAAAATAATTCAGAGTGACGGCCGCATTGGCCTGAAAATGGAGAAGGGCTGAATCACCAAGCACTTGGCGAATATGCAGGAGCAGGGTTGCCAACTGTTCCTGATTATTTTCAGTAATAGTCTGGATTTTACTGACCACTCCTCTCCTCCCCTCACCTACCCGCCCCCAGCATCTCTCAGAAGTTGCAGATTCAGTGCACTGGTGGAGGCAGCGTTGCTGTTTGCCTGTATTTTAACAAGATACCTGCACAAATCCCTGCGACATCTGTGATTACATAACTGAGTGATAATATAGAGGATGCTAATAAAGAAAAAAATTAAAACCGCACTCAGCCTCCATCTCTAATGTTCGTTCTACCAACCAATATCCTTACAGAGTCAAATTGCACTACTCATGCTGAAAACTAAACATATGAAAGAATCAAGGCCTGGTATATTGCATATATGTACAATCACACAGCTATTCATACACTGACATACAGACACATTAAAGGAAGCTCTACGTGCACTGTACGATACATACCTGTCTATTATGCCAGAAAAATATTTTTCTTGAGCACGCAAAATATAACCGTTTATATAGACCCCCACACACTGACGTTCAGATATCCGGCATCTTAGGGTGCTGTGAAAGATCATAACAACCACCACACAGCTGAGCCTGCTCTGCAACAAAATGCAAATTTTGAACAGTTTGAAAAGCTCTGTATTGTATCAATTAGAATTTCAAATTATGCTCTTCCAGGTTTATATACAGATACATGCCCCTAACTAAAGGTATCTCACCTCCCTCCCCAGGAAGGACAGAGAGCAATCTGTCTCAGGTGGGATGCCGGCATCCTTCTGGGAGGGCAGCACACATGGTGGCAGGTCACAGCCGTGTCCCTGCCTAGCTCAATAGCTCAGCTTGCCCTGACCAACTCCCTGTGTAACTTATTCCAAGAGAACAAGAGGGTCCCTGTATCATAGCAGGCTTCTTTCAGGTATTAACAAATGAAAAAGTCTCACTGGGCACCTTGTGGGTTTTGTTTGTTTTTAAATCTGGCATGAATACATTTGGAACAACAAAAAAAGAGGTTAAAAATATGCTAAAGCAAAAATAGATCCTTCATCCGCAGTTCGTCTGGATGGTTGGCACTCGCCCTAAAACATGAGTTATTGAAAGATTCAGAAGCTCTGAAGATCAGTATCCAAAGGAAAAAGACAAAAAAACCAGAGGCAATCTCCTGCGATGCGCTTATTCGTATGACCACCAGCACCATTCCCCCTCCAGCATGACCCTCTCCTCTTAGTCGTAGTGGATCTTTTCCAGGGTACTGCTGCAATAGCAGTACAAGCCAGAGCTAAGGCAGCTTTTGGACCATCACCTGAACATACCACAATACCGTGCTTCTGCAGAGAGGCAACCTGTCATGTGGTGATGCCAAAGAAAGATTCTTCTTCTAATGCTGAAGATTATTTGGAAAAGGAAAGCAGTGCTAGCCTGTGAGCCAGACCGTGAACAGACCAGAGTCTCCTCTCTAAAGCACGTTCCTCTAGCTCACACGCCTCAGCAGAGCCCCCGATTTCACGTGCGCTGAACAGAGGGGGTTATTGCTTGGATCCCAGAACTGAGCCTTCCTGCCCCTTGCAACAAGATGAGCTCCTGCGGGCGCCTGCCCTGCAGCGAGCACTGCCTGCCTTCCCAGAGGCTCGGCACACGCCAGGTTGAAAGCCACAAATCATCACATACAAAGCAGGTAGGGTGAACACCTCAAAGGTCCCCGAGGATCAGTCCCACTAAAGCCTGCCTGCGGCTGGCCCAGGATAAAGCCGGCCACCTCACTAGCCGTATTAAGCACATCGGAAAATTAACATGGCACAGCAAGCATTTAACAGCGTGGTATGAGTAAACTTGCACCGGCACTGCTGGCTTATTTTTGCTGTTCAAGAAGTTATTATTAACCAAAAAGCCTGCAGAGGTGCCTTAAAGAGCATGGAGTTACTGATACTACAACCAAAAGTGGTGAGGAAGGTTCCTTCCTCTGGGTCTGGGCAAACTTCAAGTTGGCACTGCAAGGCAGCGTGGCTGAAAAGCACAGCCAGAAGTTCAAAGAGAAGAACGTGCTTGTGGTTAAAGCGTGGGACACAGGGTCCCTTCCCCGGCCTCTTTAGGCAGGTCACTTCTCTGGGGTCTCTGCGGTGCCCTCGGGGAAAACGGGGCAAACTCATAGAAACCAGAGACAAGGTGTCTGTGTAAACTGAGAGCATTTCACAGCTCTTGAGACAGTGCCAGCTCACAGGTCCGACAGCACGAAGGCAGGCCCGGAGCCACGGGCTCTGTTGGGGATGAGGTGAAAGCCCCCGGGAGGTCAGGCACGGCTGTGGTACCCAGAGTGGTTTCAGCCCCTGTAGCTGAGCCGTACTGTGTGGAACAGCGCGTGCTCGGCACCGACATCCTCTCCCGCTTCGCAGGCTCGCTCTTCAAAAATACATTTTCCCCTCAACACAACCTACTGCAGGATTTGGGGTGCAGTTAATACAGTACCTGCCGTGCTCAGGTCTTCCTTCCCTCCTTTGTCATTTTAAAGCTGCCATTGTGAGGGCCCTTCTGAAATTATGTAAAGCCCTGCTGGTTAGATGAGGGCAACCTGTATTTATAACACCAGTGTTGAAACACATACTAATTCCACATAAATCCATGGCAAGTTAATCATGCCTGCATTTCCAATCCAGTTTTATGAGGTCAGAACTATTGGTCCAGCACTCCTCCCGCGGCAGAGGCGGTGGTGGCTGTCGACTGCTTCAGGGCAGCCAGGCTGTGCACACCCCAGAGCTGCACCCACGGGGCCGTCCCGAGAGGGTTCCCCATTCCAGGGGCTTTGGTCTGACTCCCCCTAAACTCATCCTACAACGTCACAGATGCCAACAAAAGTCAGAAAGGATCTGCTCTCTGTGTCCACCTGCTATTTTAGCCGATCTATTTTCACTGTTGCTGTTGTGCGATCTACAAACACACACCAAGTTGTGAGTCATTACAGCTTTCAGAATGACCCCCATTTTGTTCTCACCCAGAGCATCTTATTATGAAGTTTCAAAGCAATTAGTATGCCCTGTACCTGGTTTAATGATTAGCGGAGATGGGGAAAGGTGGCACAGACACCTGAGACAAGCCATGTGGAAGCCATTGCCAGAGTCTAAAAACAACACATCAAGCAGCACATCGCCATTACTTCTCCGTGGAAGAGCATTTCATATCCAGACCTCCTTAAGAACTTCTCCAACATTTGCCAGGAGTTTTACTAATACCTATGCAACACCTAAACCTGGTGTTAAAGCTGATTAAGGTATAGCCCTCTCTCATCACAAGAATCAGAGTAGATACCACGACATCAGGGGTCTCCTGTTGAGTTGCTATACAAACTCCAGAAGAAGCTGCTGTCAGACTGCCTCAGTTTTCCTTCTCTATGCTGAGAATATAAACTCTTGCTCAGATCCTAGTGTTGCTGCACTCTCAACCTTGCTAAGGCTTGGCAGTGGCATAAATCTTTGTTTGAAGAACCAAAGAGAATTTGGATCCCAACTCAGGATGGTTTTGGCACAGATGGACAGAGAACAAACAGATTTCAAGCCACATGGAATCGCTGGAAGGAAACAATAGCTGGTGGCAAAGAAAATGACTAAAATCAGTGGCACGTCCTGTCACTTCCCATTTCTGTGCTTGCATAAAATTTCCAAAGATTTGGGGAACAAAAAACAAGCTTTGATGTTTCAGTTCCCTGTGGATGCAGTTACTGAAGTAGAAGAAGGAAAGGTCATTTGGCTACAGTCATGCTTCCAGTCCATTTCAGGGTTTTAGCACTGACATTAGCCCATAAATAGTGAAGGCATCATTTTGTGAAATAAATTTTTAAACTGTTCTGTTTATACTAGACTTAGTAAAACATGTAAGGTCTTCCCACAGTAAGCTTTTGGAGGTCTATGAATTGACAGTCACCTTAAGAAAATTACAGGAGGGACTACCGGTAATTTGAAGATGTAGCTTCTTATTTATTTTACCTTTATTTCCTAGATTACATTATTTTGCAATAAAGCACAATTATCTAAACACATTTCTTAGTTGTTAAATAAACTGGTCAAAGACAATTCTAAAATGGTCAAAAGTCCTTCCAGTGCACGCAGAAAGCTGAAGGTGCTGAGCCTCCACACTGCCTGGATTTCTGTGCTCGGATATTTAGCTGCAGAATAGGCTTATCAGTTCGCTAATAACCATCTGCTTAGACCTCAGTTCTCCATCCCATTCAGTCTACACTTCCACAAGCTCAAATTAAAAATATTGACAGAAACAATTTCTGCCAGGCAAGAGAAGTTCAAGCTGTTACCGTATTTTTTTTTTTGTACGTTTCTGTTGAAGTTTCTATGTGCACCCTGTATTACCTGCCAACTGTTATTCTATTTATTTTACATTTCTGAAATGTAAAATATTAACATACAGAATGTAATTTCTCCTGCAAAACGCAGGAGAAAGCGAGCTGGGGAGCATACTGAGCCGTGGTTATTAGAGCAGCAGCCCTCCCCGGGCAGCATTGTACCTGTCACAGGAATGGATCCAGCCAGATGCCAGTCAAGAAGGGCCTTGGGATGTAGCTGGGAGACCTGAGGAAGCTGTGCAATATGTCTAAGCTATATGTGCAGATAAGATATCAAACAAGAAGGGCTGACAGCTCCTCATGGCCCTCTGGTATGTACTGACTGTGCCAATATTAGTATCCAGTCCAATAGAGACTTTCCTGCAACTTCAGAGCACTTTGGGTCACGGGCTCCTGCCACTGATTTTTTCATACCCTTCATTTCACGTCATTTCTACTCTCTATTCTCCAACACACATAGCTTATGCCGCACAGCAAAACCCATTTATGAGACCTTTTGCCTTAGAATTCAAACTCTTCCATATCTTGGGAAAAAACTTAGATACGTGACTTTTTGTTCAGGCCCATTTTTACTTCAGCAGCCCACTGGAGAAGGCTGTTACAATAATCTACTCTTGAACCAAAACCTTGTTTTGGAGGCTGCAGGCCTCCAGGAAAGGGTCCAAAATAAATCCATATATGCAAAACAAATCCCTATCTTGATGACACAGGGAAAAGCTGATGCAGTGCATACAACTGGCAAGCATCTCTTCTTTCTGGGTCCCCACAGGAGGTTTTACTCTTGAGGTCTAGTGCAGCTCTGATACCTAGTTTGTTTGGTTTGTTGTTTTTTGTTTTGTTTTGTTTTTTTAAAAAAAACACCCCAAACCCTCTACCAAAATAGCTTTTTATACCTGCTGGAATTTGGCCCTGCAGTCTGAGTTCTAACAACTCAATGACCAAGAAAGCCTTTATTATAGTTAAGCTATGACACCAGGCTGCAGTTGCAAGCTATGTGGAACCTACACAATGCTAGTAGGGATGTGTATATTTGGGAAAAATGACTGCAAAGGACCCAGTACCCAACTGTTAAATATTAAACATTTTGCCTTCATCCTGGGATACAAAACAGGCATTAATCCTCAGCGCAGCCCATGGAAGAGGTTTGCAGCATTTCATTCTAACCCCTGCACTTCTGCTTGGCTTCGTGCCTGCGTAACTGCAAGCTGTAAGTGACCCTTCTTCAGATGGGGCGATTATCCTCTGCCGATCGCATTCACCACTGGGCAGCAAAGCGCATCTACTGGAGATACTCTTTGTAGGTCAGGGAAGAGCAAACTCAGATGTGATTTATGGAAGCAAAGAGTTCATTTGAAATTAAGAAACACTCAAAGTGTTTTCCTTTAAATGGCCTGCATAGCAAGGAGACCAGCCACATGCTTTAAAACAAGTGGGATCAAACTCCCAGGCTGAAGTCTCATGTCCATTCCCTGTGTTCTCCACTCTTGGACACGTGCCTAAGGCCAAATTCTGGCTTGCACGTGGCAACAGCTTCCCTGCATTCAGACCAAGCTGTTACTGTAAATCCACCTCTCATGCAGCACTCCTTCACCATCAAGGCAGGAAAACCTGCAGCACCTCCATGTGTATCAGTTGCTATGACTTGCAGTATGCTGCCCTGACTTCCCAGAGGCCCTTTTTATTTGCCAGATGCAGGGGGTGGTCTGGGTGTCTCCATCCCATCCCTGTCTTCCCCCCCCAGCCATACGTGCTTCTCCCCAGAGCGTCCGGAGGTATTCCTCACCAGGCCAAAGCAGGGGAAGGTGACCCCCTTGTTTCCCAGATTGCTCTGAGAGTGCAGAACGAGCTCACTTTCATCCTGGATGAAAATACACCACACCAAGCTCCTTAAAAAAAAAACCAAACAAAAAACCCAAACCAAACAAACAAAAAAACCACCAAAGAAAAAATAAAAACCCAAACCCCAACACAAACAACCCACAAACAAACAAAAAAAACACCCACAAAAAAACCCACCAAAAAACCCACCCCCAACCAAACCAGAACACTTCTATTACTAATTTGATGGAAAATATTTCTCTGCTTCCATGCTGGGAAAGAAAAAACTGCAAGAACAGTAAGGAACACGCAGTCTCCCATAGGAACAGGGAAGTATCTTGTGTGGTGATGTCCAGAAAATAATGAATGTGCCTTTGGGATCTAAACTGGAGTCCACCGCTTCAGTCACCTTGACCCACGACTTCTGTAAAATCTGCCAGTTTGCATTTTCCTGCTTCCACTTCCTCAGAACCAGATGTCCTCTTAAAAAAAAAAAAAAGAAACCACCAAAACCCCAAAAAAACCAAAAGCGCACGCTAATCCTTCATGTTCCTGTCTAACAAAATCAGGCTGAATTCAAGCATTTGGGGAGTCCTCTTGCTGCCAGTCAAGCAGCTGAAGCTGAGCTCACGGTAGAGCTGTTTCCTGAACTGCAGCTGTGCTGAGTGGTACTAAAAAGCAGCAGGAGCAACTTTTCTGGCTGCCGTCATCACCTTCATGTCAGTGTAACCAGTGAAGTGGCCTCCCAAGAGCTGGCTTCCTGCCCTGAACCTTCCCTGTGGGTGCACTGGCCCCAGACGCCCCGTGGGACCCGCATGCCCCTCGCACCCTACGTTCCTACGGCCCGAGGCCGGGGTGCCCCGAGCACCTCCCGCACCCGGGGGCTGCGAGGAGCGAAGGGTGACGCAGGACAAGCTCGGTTTCTCAACGAATACAGCGTAACCGATTCCTACTTGTTTAGGATTGTTTGGAGCATTAAAATAAGGAAAACAAAAAGAAGAAAGCTGTAGTAATACACTTAGTGGGACTATTTTACTCAATTCAAATGTAACAGGAGCATCACTGAACCACTGGGTAAATGCACGCACATGAACACTCCCTTCCTCTACACGTCCTTCATTCAAATGTATATTGCATGCACAAAAGATACTTTTAAACCAAATATATACAACACAGATTATTTTTATTAGCTGAAACAAAAAAACCCCACTATATTGTATAAGCAACTACCTCCACCTGACAGGGTAGATGCTAAAGGTACACAAACCTTCCTGCACAGTCACAGCAGACTTTGCCATAGGATTTCTAACTAAAAGATTTAAATTCTTTCAAATTTCTTTAGCTTTTCCACATTGATTCAGATAGGATTTTATTTATTTTTTTTAAATACCTTTCCTGACATCATTTACAGGCCTTTTAAAGGAAAATTAAACCCCTATTACCTCTTAGATCAATACTCAATACAGCCAGCCATTAGAGCAGGGCTGCCCCAGACCACTACCCTTCATAAGGGGAGGGGAGGCAAGGAGAGAGGGAGGCAGGAGAAAGTAGTCATCCTCATAGCGCTTCAGGTCCTCGCAGGGACAGTCCTACCACTGGAGCCCAAGACCACCCTCTTGGCAGAGGCAAAAATCAAGTGAAGCAGGAGCGGGATCCCACACCAGTCAGTTCACTCCTGCACATCCACCTCGGATTTCGCTAGTGCCTTTTGCTTTACAGCCCCCCTGAGCAGTCAAGCTTTCCTCCTACTTTTTTTGCCTAGATATATCTATTTTCAGTGAGGACGGATGATCTATTTTTGAGTTTAGTTATTGCACGTGGGATTTCTCGTTGTTGTTGTCTCTTCCACAGACTTTCCCCTCACAGATTTTTGTCCCCTTTTCTGCAGAGAAGCCCCTGGAGAAGGAGCATCCCAAGAAGGCTGCAAGCGTCTCTCTCGTTTGCATAATCAACCTATCTGCCATGGAGTGGGCTGGGAGGCAGGATGGGGATGTAACAGACTTGCCATTATCTCTGCTCTTTTTGCACCTTCTTTTCAGTCTCTCTCTCTTTTTCCCCTTACCAGCTTTGCTCCCGTCTATGAAAAATCAGCAAATAAAAAGTTACATTAACCCCACCCTGACCTCTCCGACATAATACACTGTGGGCTGATGGGCTGCCTTTGGAGCTTCGTTGAAAAGCTGTCATTCTTCGGCATCCCAAGTACAGCCTAGGGAGCATTTACCGGATAATTAATATATTAAATGCATGAAAAATAGTTACACAGGGCCCCCCCGCCAGATCCTTCCCCCCACACACATATACTGCCATCTTTTTCAGGGAAAAAAGGGATGCAAAAAAGAAAGGGGAAAAAAGATAGATACAGCATGCGCACCATCAATATAAAAGCATCCCCTGAATAGCCATCATAAAAACTGTTCATAATTTTATAGCTTCATTCGTGCTGGAGCACCATAAAGGCAGGCCATATTTTTTACACTCAGGATGCCTCATAAAAAAAAAAGAGAAAAGGAAGGAAGGGAAGTTGGCATGGGAGACATGGAAGCACAGCACAGAAGCCATCGGCTCACCTGAGGACAAGAGCTCAGGAGAAGGGGGTTTGAATTTGTCCTCTCTGACCTGTGAGGTTCTGAATCCCGATAAGGCCACCAGAATAATTATTAATTGGGAAGTCTTTAGCTTTTTTTTTTCCTTCCCTCTTTTTCTTTTTTTGCTGACTGCATATTTGCCTTTTAAAAGGATGATGGAAGGCCGGGAAGGCAGCCCTGCCCTCCAACTGTGTCCTTCACCTTTAAGTGGGCCAGTGTCTTTTTTGGTGCTTTGAATCCCCCTCCCCTTTCTCTCCACCTCTCCAAATGCAAAATTCATGAGCTGGAGCATGGATTAACAAATAAATTATAATGAAGGCAAATGGGTAGCAATAAAAAATAATAATAATAAAAAAGGAGGCCTCACCTTCACGTGACAGAGGCTGAGCAATATAACAAACCAGCTCGTTTATTTTCACCAAAGCCTGTTCTCCTGCTTGGGAAGGTAGGTTTTTAAAGCATTTTATCCTTTATTTCCTGTAATATATTTGGACAAGGTAGCTGTAAATCTGAGGCAAGAGGAGAAATCAAAGAGTGGCAGGAGAAGATGGGGGTCGAAGGGAAAGAAGCTGTGTTGGTTTGCGGATATGGCCCCTGAGCTTTTGTGATCCAGGGATTTAGAGCATTCACCTACACATACCCAGTTTGCTGGGCTGGCTGCCTCTGCACAGCTCCGAGCATGCCACGCTGCTGCTCCCGGCCACTTCCAGGACTTCAAACCATGCCTTTATTATACACGTGTGTGCATATTTTTAAGTGTGATACGTACAATAGCAGGGATGTCCCTTAAAAATTTACACACTAGCCTTGTTACACCCATCAGACATCCCAGAGTCAAGAGAGAAAACATTACAGAAATCAACTGTCATGGCTATTAAAGCAGAACAGGTAAGTTTAAGAGAAAGCCCTGGATACCCATTCTCCACTCAGAGACAGTCGGGGTAGCTATTTCCTCCTGCAAGAGCTGTATCACAAAAAGGATATTTTTCAATCACAGGAAAATCTCAAAGAAAAGTTAATTTCAATTTTCAGTAAGAGGTCAATATTTTGTGGGTTTGTGGGTTTTTTTGGTTGGTTGGTTTTTTTGTTTTTGGTTTGGTTTTTTGTTTGTTTGTTTTTTAATAAATCAAGAACAGAAAAACCTATTTCCTGCAAAGAACCATTAAAAAAAACCCTTTAGTATTTGGTCCCACACTAAGTTTTCTGATTAAAGGAAGTTTACGAGAACCACAAGAAAAGGAAAGGAAAAACTAGTCACTATTTTTCACCCCAGTCCGCCTCCAGATCCTTCCTTCAGCTGAGCTTGCCCACCATGGCCTAAGCATTGACTGCAAACAGAAGCCAGGAAACCCGAGTCCCTTTGGCTACGGACCTGACTGAGGGACCAGCACCCCAGAGCAGCACCCGCCTTCTGTCCCTGCCGGGAGGCTCATGCGGCATACTAGGAGCAAAAGCTGCTGTCTGCCGTGATGAACCAGCAAGTTTTCGGAGCAACACTGTTAAGACAGGTACTGGGAAATGCTCAGCTGCCTTCGCCCGCACGGTGCCCTGAGGGCAGCTCCTGCGCCCTCCCAGCTCCAGCAGCTACATCTACCTTTGCCGCAGAGTCAACGCGGGCACCAACAGCACTGCTTCGGCAGGTCTCTGCAAAAATACCTGTCGCTTCTTTCGCTACCTCAAAGTCTAAGGAGATATTTTCCTGCCTCAACCATGAGAGCATCTTCCAAGAGGCAGCTGGGAGCATCTGCGGGGCACATCTAACTCCTGAGCAGCATCAGTTGCTGATGATAGCCAGCTTCCTCACAAGTGTACGTTTGTCAGTGAACCCACCTCTCCTAACCTCGCGTGCTTGGGAATTAAAGCGAGTTGGAATCCAGAGTAACTTCACTGATTTTGCTGAAACCACTTAAAAGTTCACACAAGTTTAATTCAAGAAATCTAGTGGCACATGTGCTTACAGGACTTCCAAAAAGCTGCAGGAAACACGCTTGGTTTGTAATGCAAGTGTGGCTATGCCACATCGTTTACAGTTTGGGCTCCCGAGTGCTGGGAAGAGAAGTCCAGTCTCTGCATCTGACCAAACACCCCCCCCCAAACCACTACCGAGGAGAAGCCACCCCACCGGCCAGTACGCGTGCACCTACTGACCAAAGCCCAGCCATCTGCGTGCAGGCGCCGGGCGAGGAATAACGCACGGCTGGCTGCAAAGCAACCGCCAGCGCTGCCTCATTTGTCTCTTTCATGTTTATTCATGGCGAACTCTGACAGAGGGATACGGCTCCATTCGGGAGTTGTCAGCAGGTGGCCTAATAGTGAGAATTAGTGAGCCACACAGCAACGAGACATACTGGGGCTGCCTAATGCTGCTGATATTAATGCACGCTTCAGAAATGAATAAAGCTTCTTCGAGGGGAAAAAATAACAATAATAAGAGGATGAAGAGGGGTAGGAGGAACCAAGGGGGAGCCCAATGTGCTATGCTAAGCTTGGCCAACGCTCAATGATTGAAAAGGTGTCCTCCTTCCATGTGGGTGCTGACCTCAGTCCCACGTGCACAGACCCCGTCAACCACAAATGGGAGAGAGAAACATTTTGCTTTCAAATAACTCCTGAGAACTTGCATGGTCAGAGGCTGAGAAAGATATTCCTGTGCCAGAGCTTTCAGTATCACCGTCCTGCCCTCCTCCAACTTTGACATTTCGGGCAGACGCTCAACCTCTAGCCAAGCAAGATGGAGCAATTCACTGCTGCCCTGCTCCGTGCTAACACAGCCTTTGCTGTCAGCTGCTGGCGTGGTGGGACACACTAGACCACCCCTCCATCTGATGAGGGCTGATGTCCTCTAGGTGCCACAGCCAGGCGATTGTCACAGCAGCTCCCAAGTGTGACTGCTGGAGAGAGGTGGGAGAGGTTCCTTGGGCCAGGAGCCACCAGCAGCTCCTGGGGCACGAGGCATGGGAAGGCAGAACCCCAAGTCTCTGCCAATGTCATCTCCTGATGCTTTCACTACAATGTGACCCAACCTGGCTCACAACCTCTGTTTTTCTAATACAATTTCAGCACGCAGTCTGCATCTGGAAACAGTTAACTCCTAAGGAAGACAGTAGACAAAGTGATTTTGCTGCATAACACCAACCCTTTTCACAGCCTGTTTCACCTGCTCTTTGGAAATCAGGGGTCTAATTTTACAGCCTGCTCCCTCAGTCTCAATGGTCCCAAGAGCAAGACAAAGACAAATGAAGAAAGATGCAAGAGAGCGCTAGGTAGCATCCAGTTTTCATGCAGAGAATAGGAACCAAAAGTACATACAACTAAACAGGTCTCCAAAGGTCCCTTTTTCAGATTTAGCTGCCATATCACATTTTCTCACATAACTACCAAAAATGATGGCAAAAGCTGAAAATCTGTTCTGAGAAGCAGCATCTCAGTAGCCAATTTCCTTATCCCTTTCCTCCTGGACAGATACCCAATAATCCTGGACATAACTCTAGACACAAGGATTTAGAAACAAGGACCTTAGAAAAATCAGAAGATCAAATAATACCCCTGTTAAACCCACTTTTAAAAAAAATGGTTCTAGCAAGTGCAGGATTAGGCCCTAAAAGCAGCTTCTTCCTTCCCCCTCAACGTGCTCGTGACACTTGCATTAGCATCGCTGGCAGCTTTGAGCATGGGGAGAAAAACGAGCATTGCCCTGCCATGCCCCCTGCCCATGGCAGGCTCGTGCCTCAAGCCATTTCATCGTGGCTAGTATTTTCACAGCAAGTAGCACAATAAGTAGCAGCAAGAAGACTTTGTTTCTTCTGTTTATAATTTATTCCCATTATAAATGTTAATTTTGTGTTTTCCCCAATAGTTTTTAATCTTTTTAAATGCTAGAGACATGTACAAGCTGGAAAAAAACCCAAACAAAAAACCGCCAAAGCCCCTTTCCTCACATTCCTATTTCCTGCAAATAGGAATGACACACACATACATCCTGCACCCTTCCGTGTAATGCCAAACACAGACAATTCCTGCCTAGCACTGCAAACTCATCTGACCGTATACCCTTTTTATTAGGTACCTAGTTGTTGGTTTTTCCCCTTTTGAATTTTAAACAGTTTTCACACCTGGTCTGACGAAGGTTCAGGTAAATTACCGAAAAAGCACCAACTAATTTGAAAAAATATTTAAGAAACTCCAAGTTCCCTGCCTTTTTTACTATCCTCTGCTCCATAATTACATTGCACTGCCTGATATTTTCATGGAACATTAACCAAAGTCAGGTGACTGCCCCCTTACAGTCTACGCCTATCCGTTACCCATAAGACCCCCATGGACCTTGACATTATTAATAGTCCTATTCATTAAGTATTACTCTTGTAGAATGAGTAGCATAATATTGGCCTGGAGATAGGAACAGGCAGAAGGAATAAGTCAAATTAATTTTCCGCAGCAAACGCCCCGATTCTGTAAATGACATTCTATACTGTTAGCATTTTAAATGTGACACAAATGGCAGGAGATACAATTTGAAAGCAAAATAGTAGAAGACATGGCTCAGGGTGTAATGTGCTGCATAAAAATCCAATAACATCAGTTACATGAAGGAAGGGAATGAACCAACCCGATGGAGGGTTTTAATTTGCATTTGTTTAAAAAGGCAGGTAAGGGAGCAAGAGAAAGGCTGCAGCTCCCTGATTAGGACTTTCTCCCCTTCCGCTGAGGACGAGGGTGCAGAAGAGCTCAGAGCCACGCTTTCTCCGAGACCTCGGAGCATGCTCACACCTTCCTACTGCTGCAGGCTCTCCTGCCACCTCCACCCCACTGGCTGGCTGAAGGCAGCCAAAGGGTAAATTACAGGCTGGCCCATCTGAGAGACTCGATGCAAATCCAGGACAAGCAAGCAAGCTCAGCTTGCCATGTTCCAAATCCCTTCAGGTAGCTCAGCTTGAACTCCAGTTTCCCCCAAGTTCCCACACCGCTCAGGAGAGAGGAGGAGATCTGGAGGGGAACGAAGGTTGGAGCAGGAGGACAGAGCGAGTGGCTCATAGGTACCAAATCCACAAGGGCATTGCCCGGTGTGACCGTGCTCTCAACTGATGCGTCTTTGATCTACAGCATCTCTTTCAGGAAACAACAAAACCGCACATCCCAGCTTGACTGGGTTTCTCCAGTGACAAAGCTGCCGCCACCGCCACCTTTTGTGTCAGGCAAAAGGCCAGCTCAGAGCTGCAGTACCTTTCTGGATCTAGAAGAGATGGGCCAAAGCCTGAACCCTTGATGTAAATCAAGCAAAACACAGCCGCTTCGGAGGAGTTCAAACCCAGAGCTAAATGCAAATTTTGTGAGAAAGTGTTGCCAACTTCACAGTAGTTCAAATCAAGCTCTCAAATCTAAAGACCCTAACACCTGCCCAAAGGATGAATAAGACTGAAATTCAACACTAGTGCTCAATCCTGTGCTTTCAGCCTTTTTTTTTTAATATCTAAATGCATCTGGTCTGGGGGAGGTACAAGAACATAGATCTCCAAGCCATTACGCATTTTTCTTCATTCCCTTTTGCTTTCACTTCCTTCCTTACAAAGTTCTCTGTACCAAAGCTGTAGACCACCAGACAGGAGAGATCTGATCAGGAAAACAAAAATAAATGCAAAGCCTGACCTCCATTAGTTTTATTTAGGGTAAAGCACTGCACTGTAGTTTATTTATTAACAACATAAAAAGACATCGCCTATAGAACATAGAATAAATACACATAATTTCCCCAGAAAGAGCATTGAGCTGGCTTCCTGAGGGGAAAAAAACCTATCACTTAATTGAAGCAAGAAATGTTCAATCCAATAATCTATAATTAGATATTTTATGGAATATGTTACCTAAGGATGTTTATTTATAAAATGTTTCTATCAATAATAAGTTGTTGGGAGGGGGAGAGAAGGTCCATTCCTTGGCTGCTGGGATGCCTGTTCACGTTTGAAGGAATTTCATCAGCAGTAAAGGAGGATCTTCCTGCAGCTCATCGTATGGGGTATGGGATCCTCCCTCAGCATTGCCAGGTGCTCAAGCCATACAAGCATCATCGGAGACAGAGGTCAGAAGTCTCAAGAACACAAGCTTCTAGCCATGCTCATGGACAAAGGCAAATGCTTAAAGCCACCTCAAAATATAGAAATACAAAGCAAGTTCTTAGGCCTGAAGCAGGTGTGGACATCTGAGGAGCCATCGTTGGAGCCGCAACCTATGACATTCTCATTTCAAAGCCATTAGATCACCTTAAAGACTCTTCCTTTCGTAGTCATGTACTCCCAGAACACATTGGGCAGTTCACATAGCGGATGTGAGCAAATATTTGAACACTGTTCTCATCAAATCAGCAGGACTTCAAAGACAAAGAAAGAGAAGATGCCTCTGAGCAAGAGTCCCACAAAACCCATAGACCCAAATGACACACACGCAACCCTCCACTCACGCCTTCCGACTGCTGTTTTTCCTCCAGACAAATTATTGTTTCTGTTGGTTGCAACCCTACTGCTGTTCTTATTACAAAGGCAATTTCTCCTCTCCCTTTAATTTGGGGTTGCACTACAGTGTTCAGTGCTCCAGCTACTGCTGCAGTATGGCGAACTGTAAATTGTGTTTGAAACTACAAAGTGCAGAATAAAGCAACTGATTGAAGCAGTAAAAAGAAAAGAAAACACCGAATCCATGTTGGTGGAAGGGCCATAGGAAAAAGGTACTTCATTCATCAAGGTAACAAGATTTGGGAAGGAATATACATGTCAGAGATGAAATACAGGAGATAATTAACGCATATCCTACACAAGACAATACTATGGCATAAAAATACCTCAGCAGAACTGGCAGGTGATTTCCAAAAAGATCAGACTTAATCAGACTTCTTATAATCTCTAATAATTCACATAATATTAACAGGTCATGACTAGAAAAACAACGTCTAGAAAATTGTTAATATCTATGCAAATTTACAATGGCACATACTCATGTCTTTTTTTTTGGTCCTGAAAACACATTTGAAAGTGCTGGTGTATGGTGTGTTTACATTTACTTGAAAACTGCCTACGAACAACTTGGTTGCCCTTGCACCCGCTGTCCTGGTCTGACTTCCAGCGAGGAAGGCAGCGCAGGCTCTGCGCAATCATTAACAGGAGACACCAGGACATCGCGAGTGGAGTTAAGGTCAGGCAGTGGAAACAAAGCCCTGCAGCCGAGAGAGCCCAGCTGAACACGCAGGGGCTGCCCTCTCCACCATCTGCGCTGGACTCGCAGGAAGGATGAACCATTTGACTCCTCAAGTCAACTGTGACTTTGGTTTGATAACACAAAATAGCATTTATTGGGTGCCAGGGAGGTGGCACTGCCGAGTTACACGGCAGGGTCACCAAAGAACCAACACAAAGCCCTCGGTCCAAGCCCGCAGCGAAGGGCAGACAGCAAGGGCAACATGCAACGCACAGGACAGGGACCTGCGCTAGCGCGGAGGCAGAGGAGAAAAGCCGTTTTCCAGACAAATGCTTTTTTTGCCAGTTTCAGAAGATCCCACCTGCAGCCACCTCCAACCCACAGAGCCCGCTCAGCCCATCCACTGGCCCCCCAGCCAGGTCCTCCTCAGCCCACAGCGCCAGCCCCCTCGCCCCCACCTCCCCATCCACTGCTAGACGAGAACTCTGCCACCTCCGATCCATCAACGGTGTTTACACTTGGCTCCCTCGCTCTGCGACGAGCGCGAAATGGGGGGAAAATTATAATAATATCACAAATGAAATTGAATGAGTAACAACATTTTCTAAGAACAGAATAAATACAGTTGGTGGCGCCTTTTTTTTCCAATTTAGTATTGTTTAATATGCATTTAATCAACCCATTCAGTATTATAGAGTCTATGTACCGTGACACCCTCCTATGCCACAGAGGAAGCATTCATAGGCCATTAGGCTAAAGTAATATGTATGAGGAACCACTTTTCCCCAGGGTGTAGTAACTATTTTTGCTCCCCAGTCGTCCCCATTAAATCATTAAACCTCATGACTATGCTTTCTGAACTCTACCCTGATCTTTAAAAAGCAGAACATTAAAGGGCAACTGTCACCCTCCATTGCACAGGCCTTGTGTTTTATATATTCAAAGCATTAAGCCTTTTGTCAGTCTATACATCATAAGCACTGGAAGACTGTATGCACAAACAGGAAATGTTTATAACTGATGTCCCTTTTATAGTGGATGTGCGAATGGGCAGGATAAAAAAGCTGAGGCTCGGCTATTTTATGGAAACTGAAGCAACGTGATTTTCCCCAGCTGCTTGCAATAAAACCATCTTCGTTACTTATCTTTATGTGGCCAGTTGCAGGAGGAAAGAGAAGCAGTTTAGCACAGGCAGAGAGTTGGAAGTCCAGGAGTCATGAGGGGCGGCCAACTTTGGACTTGCAGATCTCATTTCCCTACTTTATGGCAAAAGCTTAATTAAGAGAATAGCAGTAGAGAGGGTATCTACTGAGAGGTTGGGTTGGACTTACACAGATCCTTCCAGCTCCCAAACATCCCTTCAAATGTGAAGCTGTTACTACTGAAATGCATCCATATCTGGGGAGAAGGAGGAGGTTAGCAAAGAATTAGGGGCATGACCACTTCCACCACATCTCTGACAGCATTACTGTTCACTCCTCTTGAAGGCTTCTTGAAAGACCTCTCACAGCAAACTCACTTTGCCATCTCCACTTTGCTCCTTTTCAGACTGGGGGCTGCAGATACAAGGAACAGGAAAGGTCTCTACCTGAAAACCCAGCCTGAACACAGTGCCTTGCACAGCTGGAAAAAGACTGGGAGACCATTCCCAACTCCACCACAGAGCCTTGGAAAAAGAGGTGTTTCAACTGCTTTGTGCCTTGCAGCTCCCATTTTGCTGTTGAGAAAGCAAATAATGCTTTCTATAGCACGTGTTAGGAGCAAGTTAATTTTGCTAATGCTTCTGACATTCCCTTCTGGGTTTTTGAGAAGCGAGGTGCTGCAGACACCCACACAACGTGGGTGAATAGCGGCAGAAACCCCTGCATGGACTTCAACTAAGATTTTCGGCAAGTTGCTTCCCTGCACCTGCATCCTGCCCTATATCTCCCCTGCGTACAACCATCAAGCTTTTAGGAGTATGAATACTCTCTCTTAGCAGCATGGGAAACACCTAGCATGGGGCAGGGCTTTGCCAGGGCTTTTAGCACTCTGGTAAGGGGAGACACAAAACAGCCCCTAGAAAAGATTTCTGAGAGCACGGGGATGGAGGCAGGGACAGACAGTAGTAACCCGAAAAAAGAAAATTAGCAAATGCCTTTCAAAAGCAGGGAAAGAGAGACCAAAATAAATGTCAAGGTCAGGTGAGGGGCAAGGGAGAAAAACACCTCCACTTTCTTGAGCCTGTATTACACAGGTACCACTGCACAGCTCTAACCCACCTCAGCACATTCCCCCAGTACCACACACCCTCCCCATCCCTGGCATCTGAGGACACCTCCCAGTTACC
This sequence comes from Gymnogyps californianus, assembly GCF_018139145.2. NCBI lineage: Eukaryota > Metazoa > Chordata > Aves > Accipitriformes > Cathartidae > Gymnogyps > Gymnogyps californianus. The sequence continues at coordinate 10,521,348 of NC_059490.1, read as the reverse complement.
TGCAGATCCCTTGTAAAACAACAGGGAATGTTAGGTTAACATGACTTAGAGAGCGATAGTGTAGCTTGCAAAATGTCAGAGCTTTCATCCTGTATGTTAACTTCCCAGCCAGTGGTATCAATCTGCAGCAAAACACAGTTATTTCATCATGACATTAGTTCACCTTTAAAGGCATATGGTAAAGCCTGCTTTGTGGCTTGCAGCAGATGAGCTTCCTATAATTACAATTTGAACTGTTCCACAGGCAGCTCTATAGATAGTGGATCAGTGATTAAAGTTGAAATCACAGGGTAAGTAGTTCTGTGACACCGTGAGTCACAACAATCATCAAAGACTCAACTCTCTGGTTTCTGATGAAGTGGAGATAGTGCAGTGATTCAAGTAGGGGACTGAGACTCAAGTGCTGCTACTTGGAGGCAGGAAAAGAGCAGACACATTCTTGAGGAAGATACTCAGTGTGTGCTATTGACTGGCCCCAAGCAAATCTTTAACCCTGCGTCTCGGAGAGAGCATGACTGTGCATCTCATTGCGGTGGGGCCCCCAGTGTCACACCTGAGGATCACAGGCTCCAGTTAAACATTCTTCTTGCCGATTCCTCCTTTGATTTGAGGAATAATGCATGCAGGGCACAGGACTGCCACAGCAATGCCGGGGCTTGGCGACAGGCCGAGGCATGCGTTTGTTTTTCCCTACAGAGCTTTCTTGCTCCCCAAGTATCCCGTCAGCATGAGGCATGGAGGGGAAAAGAAATGTGCACTCACACTGTTGTACCCCTTGCTGACGCCCATCAAAAGTAAAGGGCTTTCCTTTTTTTTTGGTTAAAAACATACAAGCAGCCAGCCTCTAGTCTGCCTGGCAATGAACAGAGAAAATCCTGCCACTGCCTCTCTTGCAAGATAATGGGCTAAAGCATTCCCTTTCCCTAGTGCGCCTCCATTAAACTTTGGCGAAGCTGATGCTGAGATAATTTTGGTCCAGAAAAATCAATGGGTTCAAATTTGTAAGAAAAAACCCACAATGGAATTGCCACAGCAAAAAATCCCATGCAGATAAGAATTAAATTAATTCCTGGCATAGTGACACCTCACTCGCGTGTACAGTAAAATGAGATATAGCGCATGGAAGGTATTGGATCCCAGCTCCCGTGCACTCTCAGGCTATAAGATTTGCTCCTTCCCAGCCCTACACGTGTCCACTGTGGTAATGCACAAATCCAGGTGCTGAAGAACTTTTACCATCTGTAAAACGGAGGAAAAGGATGAACTGAGGTATAGGGGACTTTACACCCACAGCTCGGGTGATACCACGCCAACAGCCGCACACAGCAGTGCCTCAGCCCAGGCGTCCCTGGGCAGCGCGGTGTCCCAGAGGAAAGGGTCAGGAGAATGCCGAGGGGACTTCGGCGGGAAAACCTCCCTCGGGGGACCCCATCCCATGGCAAGGTCCTGCGCTTTTAAGATCAGCCCCATTCTGCAGCCAGCCCGCAGTAGTGTTTGCACTAGCTCAGATATTTTAAGGGAATTGCTTTCTTTACACTTTCTTTTAAAGATAAAAGACATTTCATTTAGAGTGGGAAGGGGGAGGGGTGGCAAGCGGAGTTACAAAGCCCACAAGCTTCGCTCTCCTCCAGGAAGATTGTATCATGGCTGCTGGCCGCCTGCCACAGCCGGCTTGAGCATTAACCACGGACAGTGACTGATGGATGCCTACGGTGCCAGCTGCAGAAAGCTGTCCAGGAGGGCGGGAGACGGCCTCTGTGCTCAGCACCAGTGCTCTGCTTGGAGGAACGGGGTCAGGGAGGCAATCAGCCCAGCCGGAGTGAGCCTGTTCTCCATGCCAGTGTGTCTTGGGGACAGTCCCTCAGCCCTGGCTTGATGCTCCGAGGGGGAAGACAGGAATGAGGGAGCGGAGCATTGGGTCCAGGTCAGCACTTGATCCTCTGAAAACAGCCCTGCCCGGCTTTCACACCTCACCAGGAGTCTCATCTCTTAGTACAACTCAACCAGCTTGTGTCTTCCACAGGTTATAAGACTTTGAGGCTGTAAGGGAATATCTAATGCTGTACACTGGTATAAGGACAGGCTAACAAAGATAGGTAAGAGGAAAGACGAGAAGCTAAACAGTGCCTAACGCCTCTGGCCCTCAAGTCAGTAGATGTGACCCATCAGTTTACAAGGAGATTTTGATCATGCCCTGGAGACTCACCTTGGCAAGACAGTGTCACACTGGGGACCTGCGACCATCCAACGCTTAGACCAAAAGCAAAGCCTTTAGTGCAGGAATTTGAGCCTCTGAGGAATTTACCATGAGCTTTGCTCCCAACTTTATGGGGCTCATTTTAAGAGGGTAAACCAAGGCAAATACATTAACTTGCCTGGGAAAAGGACAGAAAAAGATACTCACCATAGGAAATTAGGAGCAAATATTCACAGGAGAGTTTCAAAACCACAACCCCATGTATTTGCATAAGCAATAGGAAGACAGAGCCTTCTATTTTCCTTGCTGTCCCCCACAGAAATTCTCAGCAGGCTTTGGTCTTCTGCAAGAGATTCACAACCCAGCAGCCTGGCTGGACGCCCACACCCAGACGAAAAACGCAGGGCATCCACTGCTGGAATCTGCTGTCTGTCGGCAGCGTTGAGCAGGGAAGGGTTAAGCCCACGGGCGCCTCAAGCACAGTGCAGCACCAAGGTCCTTCCCAAGGCTGCAGGGAACAATGCAGCTATCAGTCTATATTTGGCCTTTGCCCTTGGATCATTTATGACTTATTCTTCACCTCTGATGACCACAGCAGCAAGCTTTCAATCTCTTGCTCCCTAGCCTGAAGCAAGAGCTCTCCCTCTGCCTTTTTTAAAATCACACCATTTGCAATTAAAAGCGACTGCCAGGAGGAGGTCTCAAGCAAGTCTTCCCTTGCCCCTTTGTGCCCTTTGCCTTTCGAAGACCAGACTTCTGGCATGATATCACGTCAGGGCCAGGATGAGGCGGTGGTCCCGCTGTATCAGGATGGGGGGAGCAGGGAAACAGAGAAGTCTTGCTAGTCTACAGCTTAAAGTCTACACTTCAAGCTTAGACAGAAGGTTTAAAGAGAACAAGCTTGGGTGGCCTTTTACTTCACAGACTGTGGAGTAAAAAGGGACACTGCCGTGATCCAAAATAAGCCTCATTTAATCATTTAGGCTCCTATCCGCAACAACTGACCTTTGTGAGCAGCCTTACGCTACCGTACAAGTGCTGTGTGCTCACACCCCTCGCAGGCGCCCGCAGCATCACCAGGAGGTTAAGAGGTTCAACTCAGCACATATCGGTGGAGCCGTGAAATTCTGACCGTCGCCCACCTCCAGGTTCAGCACAGAAGTGATGCAGTTGCCAACCACACAACGACACGGCAGCAGGTAAAGGCAGGGGATTATTTCCTTGCAGTTAACCAGTTCTTCAAAGGGGAAGGAGCAAATTGCAGCTTGCAATACCACACCCTTGCAAGAGGATGTGCCTATGGTCATGACAGGCTGATAACTCAGCCACTTCCCTTTAAACCAGAGCTCCACCAGACTGAATAAAGGCCTGGTAAAGTCCTCGCTCTGAGCAGACTGCCAATGTCCAGCCACACCACAGACCTGAGAAAACACAAACACACAGGAGGCTTTTCCTCCCCGCGCAGTGCAGCTCCCCATGCTCCAGACCCTGCAGCTCTTCCTTGCAGCAGGATCTTCCACGCTGGGAAAGGCTTCCCTATCCCTGAGGGAGCTGAAATCCAAATCCGACCACGTGCCCTACCACCCTGCTCGCCGCATCATGTGCCACAGCCAGCGAGCACCCTGCAACAGCAGCCTGGCTCTGTAATAAATGATTTCTCACCTGGGCCAGGCAGCAGACCTGGGAAAAGTGTTAGACAAATCATAGCTGCCACTCTCTAATCTTCCTGCCGGAAAGTCACCTCCATCATCCTAATTTATCAAAAGGCCAAGATGCTGGTTAGATGCAAAGTCTTTCGCCTGTAATAACCTGTATATGTAACTAGAAGCTGCTGAGATTACACCAGATGTGTTTCATTCAGGAGAGCTGGTGTTTGTTTTCTTGGGCCATAGCTTAGCATTTTTTTTCATTTTATAGCCAAAGAAATTCCTTGGTAATACAGTCCTCTCCTACTTCACTCAGAAAAATCTCTCTGATGTAAACATGCAACATAATCCTGAAAATAAAGACAGAAGCCTTGCAAGCATACCTTATTCTGAGACACTTCTGTCAGGACTTCAAATAGCTAACTGAGAAGGCAACACAAAGTGTTCAGGAGTGAAACCATTCTGAGGGCCTTCACTGCTAACGTTAATACAGAAGGCTAATGAAATAGGCTTAACATTTTCCTCCAGTCTGTGGTGGTAGAAGCATTTTATGGTTAACATTTTAAAGCCTTGGACCTCAGCCACAGAGGCTCTGGACATCCAACGCCTCGTGAAGTTACTACGTTCCTAGCGCTTCCCAGAGGGGCAGGAGGAAGAAGGTTAGCACCGTGCTCTGCTCATCTCCTTTTACAGCATTAGGACGTACAAGATGGAGAGAGTTTTGCACTGCTTGCAGTTATTCTCAAGGGCCCAATGAGGACACGCGACTGAATCGCAGTGCGCGTCTGGTCTGTGCTTGCAAGGACCAACTTCACACCGCAGCTCACGTGCAGCCTGAAGGCTTGATCAGCCACAGAACAAAACAAACCCGTAACGTACTATGAGATCAGAAGATACTAATCCATTTTTCATGGTAACGAGGATAAGGTGAGTTGATTTTTTTTTTTTAATGCCTACAACATTGCCTTTCCAGTGTTTGTTTTTCAAAGACCAAGGTCAATGAACCACATTAGTTCCCATGCTGCTTCCTAGGCACAGCGCCATTGCCTGACAGCTTCTAATCCTGGCTGACCAAAATCAAAGCAAGCACCGTTTCCCTCCCTCATCCAGATTTTTGGGAACATAAGCCACAGGCAAGTTTCTACTCTGCAGAGTCCCAATCCTGCTCAACCCCACAAACTCACCCTGAAGTCAACTAAATCCATAAGGGCTGATAGTATCAAGGGATGAGTCAAGAAGTCAATCAGCCTCCGAAATCCTTTTTAAAAAAACAAAACTAGGACAAGAAATAGACACACAATGGATCTAAAGTACTTGATAGTGCCTCATAATAATTAGATTATTTTCTTTTACACTCAATATCTTTACACAATTGAGCAACAGTCTGAGACCCCCTTTTTATCTGTGTAAGTGGGTAGGGGAGAGGCAGAGGGAAGGCAGGCTGCAGGGATGCTGGAGATGAGCACCTAGCTTCTCCAGTGAGAAATCTATGCATGCAATGCAACAGCACTCAGCTCCTCCTCTTTCCTTCTTCCTTGCTGTTGCACATGCCTCGCAGTTGGTGCTCATTTGAGAATTACAGCTCCGTAAACACGAAAGGGCTTGCAGGATTTTTCCAGCTTTACGTATTTCTAGCAAGTATTTTTGCCTCTCATGCAAACTCTTATCTCCTCCGGCTCAGAGCACTGAAAGTTGCAATATAAAATTTGCTCATTTTTTTCCCCAAAGCAAAAAGAAAATACTGCTGCTATTTTCTGCTGCTATTTTGTTTTCTGGTTTGGTGGTTGGTTTTTTTTTTTTTAATTAAAAAAGCCAGTTCCCTCAGCTTTAACTAGCTAATTTTCCTGCAGAAACAGTACCTTTCTTTTATGTGTTAATTTTTCTTCCTCTATTTGCACTTCACAGCATGTAGTGACATGTCAGGCATTGAAGAACAAGCCTCTTCCACTTTCTTCTGAGATGACAAATATTCCTGGTGCAGAAGACCCTAATGCATCTGTGAATTCAGCTATATTTGTGCATTTTGCAGGAAGAGGCTTCTCTAATGGTGCAGTTTTCAACTAATATAATTCAATTCATCTCGTATTAACCTTTTTCCTTTTTTCATACAGGATTGGCAGGGAAGTATCTTGCTTTGGATTCTTGCAAAGAGCTTTTCATCCAAACCGTGACCCACGCTTTCTGATACAAGGTTGGACACCCAAGTTCTCACATGTTTTGTTTCATAAACTCAAGGCATGTTGTTTGGAAAAAGAGGTGGTTTGGTTCTAAAATATCCATCTAGGAAGTCATTTGTTTTATCAGAGCCGTCCAAGCGAAACGCATGGAAAATTCCCAGATACCAGGAGGGTTGATTCCTGCCAGCAAAACCACAAATAACCAGAGAGGGGCCCTGCTGGAACGGCACAGCCATTTGTATACAAGAAAGCCACAAAATTGCAAGTCAAGGTGAAAAGAGATGCCTGAAGTCTGGAAAGCGACAGCAAACATCTCAAACCGCTTTAACCCCGGGCCACTATAAACAATTTCACCAAATGCGCAAATTCACCCTTTTGTTAGACAAGGGCTCCAGATTTCTGTGCTGCACGTTGCAGATTCAGCCCACTCAGCAAAAGATCTCAATTCAGAAGTTCATAACAAATAACCCCATAATTAACCTCATCCCCCAAATCTCAGATCCGCTTTCAAGATATGACATCTGCCCCCTCCTGTCGGTTCAGAAAAATAACATCAAGAGCTTCAGCACTGGGCTCAAATTGGAAAAAAAAAAAACCCAAGAAACCAAACAAACCAAAAAAACCCCACCAGGCTTGCTTTTTTTTTTTCCCCCCTTCCTGAACTGTCTCCTTGTCTGAGCCTAAAATTCTCCGGTTAGGCATGCCCAAACCCGAGTTACCTTGAATACCAGTGGGAACGCTGCCCAAGACCCCCTGTACAGCAATCGTTCCTCCCTAAGAAAACAATCTCACACCATCAGAGCAAGCGGGTTTGACAGGACAGTACTCTGCGGGGCTTTTCCACCTTTTATTTCATCTCTCCCCCCAGGAAGGCTGCACTGTCCTTGCAGTCTCTCCCCAGCACCGCTGCCTCCAGCTCCTCGGCATCCCTCCTCGCCCTGCCCCGGTGTTGCAGGAGGCTTTTTGCAACCGGAGTGTGAAGTCAACTTCGCTGCCCCATGCCACGGTTTGCTGAGTATTAACATTCGCCTTCGGTTGCTTCCCCTCTCTGCTGCTGACAACTGTTAATTTTGTCACATCAGCCACTTTTGTAGATTTAACTTTGCTCTCCGGCTCTAGCCATTGTAGCTCGATAATAAATCAACAGTCTGGAGGCTTCACGTGGAACGCAAAGGCCTTTATGGTGCATGTGAAGATGGGAGTCTTTACATTTTTAAGTAGGACTTTGTCACATTCATGAGGGGTAATAAAAAAATTTACATTTTGACTTTCAGGAAGAAAATGTGGTGGTGGTGGAAAAATACTGTTCCTGTAGCTTGCTCAGGACGCGTGACATGCCTCAGAGCTCACAGAGAAGGTCATATTGGACTTCTGAGCCATCATCTCAGCTCTGCCAGGCAAAAAATGGTTTGCAACTTTCCCTGAGGATGCTAAGAGCAGACCTTGCAGGTAATGCCAGATTTAGCGAGAAGATCTTCCTGCTATGTCTCCTTTCGGAATTTATACATCCCCTGCACAGGGAGAACAGCACAACTTGCGCTCCAAGGCAAAGCCTTCGCACGCACGCTGACCATCCAGCAGGTCAGCGCCCCATCCCATGGGATCCCACAAGCTTACCGAGATGTTTGTTGTCGTACACATATAAACACCTCCTTAGGAGGCGGCAGGACAAAGTATTCCCGCACCAGCTCCAGCAGCACCAGGGCCCAAAGCTGGCATATGTCTGTGCATTAGCCACAAGGCAGCATTTCCTTTAAATTCCTCATAGGATCCGTGTCGGAGAGCCTTGGCATCCCAAAGGGCACATGATTCCCTGCATTACGCTACAGCAGCCTAAGGGAGCAGGGCCCGCTCACAGATGGCAGCAAAGCCCTTAAACGCGCCAGCGGCACAGAGGAGCACACAGAGCCGGCACAGACGGACGGACAACTTCTCTCTGCAACGGTTTGCGAGAGCTCCAGTGGAGGGAAGAAAATAACACAGCAGAAGCCTCTCCCCAGTCACCAGCTCGTGTAAAATGGGGCAGCTGGTTCCTTGCTCCCGCTAAAAGGAGTCTAAATGTGTGTTCAGGTGCAGCGCTGCGAGTGAGCCGGGACTGGCTGCACAAACGCTCCCCACGGCTAGGGCTGGCTGCCGCCGAGCGCGGCACAGCCCCGGCACTGCCGCCGTGCCAGGAAGAGCCGTCACGAGGCCCGAGATGGCCAGGTGGGGAGGGCAGGGGGGCTGGAGCAGGCCGGGACAAAATGTTTAAGTGTCTAAAAAATCCTCTCTCTGCAGACAGTCTTTTGGGGAGGGTCTCCCATAAAAGGAAACCTGCCTTTTAGAAGTCGCAGCGGATGATCCAAACCCAACGTTTTCCACAGATTATCTCTTCCTGTCGTTTCCCTTCTGGACCCGGCTTGCAGCCTCGCAAATGCCAAGGGTCCTTGCAGCGTGCACAGGCAATCTGTCCTTTAATGAACTCTGCCAGCTCACGCTAAAGATGTAGAGTGTACCTTGGAGCGAGGCAGGGGAAAAGAGGCAGCAGCCTCCTTTTGCCCTGTGGATGATAACCTCACATGCATATTATTTCCCACCATAATCCTACTGTTTTTAATTAGTGCGCTGTAAAAGGAAGAAGCACCACATCTCCAAGGGGTAAAGGAGGAGGGAAGAGGGGAAGGGAAAAAAAAAATCAGCACAGAGGATTCTGTCCAACTTTTCCAAAAGCTTAATAGATTTTTTAAATGGGGTTATTAACACCACCTATGAATTATTTTAGGGACCTAATTATAAAAAACAAAACCCAGTTAATTAGGTTTCCTGAACTTGCCTTGACACAGGTGAAACAAGATCTCTAAATGCAAGAGGATTGAAAAGCGAATCACTTCAAACAAAGAATCAATGAGTATTATTGCAGAACCAATTGAACAATTACTTCTTTAATTGTTGGCACCCTGCTACCTTCACTTAACAACAGGATGGATCAGCAGAGTTACTTAACCTCCTCCAGTAACTAAAAAGTATACTGTTAAAGCCAAAATAGATTGCTGCACTTTGGAGTTGTTGGAGGTGAATTAATCGCCCGCCGTGGAGCCTGTGCACAGCACATTGCCTCCCGGTACCCGGCCGTGGGAGCTGCACTGCTCCTGCCTCCCAGGACCTGCTCGCTCACGAGAAGCCATGGGGTTTTTATCCGAGCGATGATGACAGAGCTCATCCTGCACCACCACCACATGACAGCACTGAGAAGGTGAGTAAATTTTTTTCAGGATGTGCCTCCTCAGCAGGAGCCAACGTGCAGGGACACGGCATGGCTGAGCGGGACTGAGGGTTCCTCTCCCCGCCAATCCAGAGTTGCAAGGGGATTTGGACACACTGCCCCGGCTGAAACTAGACACACACCCCCCTCAAACAGCTTGGAAAATCCCAGCCTGGAGCCTTGCTTCGATGCTACAGATTTCCTATCTCAAAAAAACGAGACAAACCCGCGAACAAGGAACACCAGCCTTGCTGAGGAGAGCGGCGGTGGATAATAACCGCAGCGCCGATGGCAGAGCACCGGGCTCTGTTATCGCGCGTCCTCCTGCCTGTTTGTAAGGAACTTCCACCCTGTGCCTACAAATCCCGCCACCAAAACGAAATGACTGCGATTAAAAAATAAGCGAAGATGACAGAGCGCCCTCTTATGTTGTCAGAGAGGGGAGTGGGGGAGAAGCGAGCGGAGAAGGGGCAGCGTCCAGCACGTCCCGGGTTGCAGGCTGGGTGCTCTCAGGAAGGCGGTGGGTGACGGCAGAGCCTGGCTCAGGCTGCCAGCATCCCTCTCCCTCCTCGGGGCCGCTGTGCCAGCCCCCATCCCTCCTGCTCCCTACCACACGGTGCTGTGCCTCTCCCCAGCGCAGCCAAGGACGCGTTGTTGCCTGTGGACTGGCAGAATTGCGAGCATTTGTTACAAGCTCCGCTGAGGACTCTGCTGCTGGACAGGCTAATGCACTAACGGGATTAGGTCTGTCTCTGTACCCTGCGTGCATGCCAAGAGCAGAACTGAGCCTCTTGCAGCCGGGTCAACAAAGTGTTCCCCAAGCCAGCACTAAAAACAAACTACAGACAGTGTAAAAACCAAGAAAGAAATCCTAACGATGCAGGCAAGAGGGGTCCTGGAGCAGCCTCCTGCTCCACGCAGGCAACACCACGTCATGCAGATCTCACCGTGCATTTCTTAAATTCCCCGCCACGTATACGTGTGTGATGTGGCAAGTTCAAGCTCCACAAAGAGACAGGCCATCGAGCCTCAACATAAACAAGTTGCTCACCAGTAACCTAACCGCGAAACAAGTGAAAACTCTGCCCGCAGCCACCCAGAGACAGCACTGCTGCGTGGGGGTGGTAGCGAAGGGGGTGCTGGTACCTCTTGGCTACCGTGCCCCACGGTCAGACCCTCCAGTCATGGCAAATAACAGAAAAGTGTTATTGAACAAGCCAATAAAATGCTCAAAATACAGAGGCAATCTTTTCTATTGGCAGCTATTGCTGGAAACTAGGCTTGCAATTTTGGGAGTATAAACACAGCTTGAGAATGAAGGTAATAACAATGGAATACAGTTTTCTTTAGGTTAAAAAAAATCCCATTTTAGTACGCAGGAGCTAGCATTTCTCTGCTCAAAACGCATAGAACAGATAGCGGGAAAGCAGTCTGCACAGGGCACTTGTTTAATACTACCGAGTTAATCTGAGCATGGGAGATTGGGTGGCAAAACCTAGGACCTGCAGAGGTGAGCGTTTGAGATGATCATTGCTCACGGACATTGTTTCAGGCATATAACATTTTACCCTTACGTAGCACTTTTCACCTCAGATGACTTTCTAAAGTACATCATTTCACAGATGTGGAAGTGCCATCTCTCCTGTATATTAACAAATACTGTATCTCACCCCACATGGCAAAAGGAGATGACAAATGCAATAACCCCTTGACAGTGGGAGAAAATAAGACACAGCAAGTGGTATATATTGTATAAAATAAAAAGAGGGGAAGAGCGTATATGTCTGTACCCACATATGTAGGCTAAATCCAAAAAAAATCTTCAAGGCAAAAAAGTCATCAGGTAAAACACAGCCACTCAGGTGTCACCAGCAGCTCCTTTACAAACATTCCACTTGATGCCAAACTAAAACAAAAAGCTGAAAATCAGGACGTTTGGTCTGGCAGCACAGAAGCAACCGCCTGCTCCAAAACCCACTAAAGCAAGTGAGAATGGGCTTGCAACAGGCTCAAGAGCCCCCGGCAGCAACACTAAGAAGTGGGCATTGCATATTTGAGATCCTCCTCCCTGGCCTTCAAGTATATTGCTGAAAACCTTCAGCAGCAACTCAGTACAGTGGTATTTTGATTTTTCTTTCCTAACAATTTATATGGAATAGCTCCTATTTCATCCATTGAAGTTTAAGTTCTAGTTTTTCTAAAAAGTCTACATTTTAAAATCGTTCAGGATGACACACATACCAAGAATCACACTTCATATATAGTGCCGATAGCCAGAAATTGGACCAGAAACACCATATTTGATCTTTAAAAGCAGAAGTAATTAAAAAAAACCCCAAGATCTTTTTCCCAACATGCCGTTTTCCTTATATGAAAAAAATCCTAATTTTGACCATCTCATTTAAAAGCATGTTTCAAGTAAGCTGTCTATCTTTAGCAGACCATTTGATTGTACAAGTGTAAGAGCACAGTTCTTAATAGGAATCAACTATCTCATTTTGAGATTAACCTTTCTAGAATCGTGATTTGATATGACAAAGAACACATGAAACCAAAGTGACTGCCAGTGGACACTCAAATTTACAAAGTCACTGCTTGTGTTTTTAGTTAAAACCTGGGCTTCTCATGCTTGTTACCATTTCTTAATGTCATTTTTGAAGCACCTAATTTCCGTACCCTTCACTAAAGGGGGTGCCGAGGGAAGCTGCGGGACGAGCCCCGTTGCAGTGATGCTGTGCATTCCTCCGAACTGGACGGTCTGGCGGAGCCCGTCACCGCAGGGACGTTGCGCAGCCTGTTTATATTGTTCAGCACTGATGAAGAGTGGCAGCGGAAAGAGGAGCAGAGGTGGTTTGTTTATGAGCTTATTTTCACTAGTGTTGGGCAAAAACAAAAACACCCTTCACCAGTGATGTTATTAAGCTCTCGTCAACCTACAAGCACTTCCCAGCGAGTGCTGCTGCACCTTTGTGTACTTTAAGAAGAAGGGGGGGGAAAATCATTCAAAACTGGCAGCCCAGCGCAACGGGCGCTGCACGTCCCCCGCCTTTCCATTCTTTACCATGCCAATTAATCTGAACTCGACTGTCACCTTGACACCCATCGGAGACTCTCGGATCCAGAAATAAACTGATCAAATATGCAATAAGCGGTCAAGCAGTGTCCCCCACAGGCAAAGAGAGATTGGACTCTCTGTTTATAAGCGATGCTCAGAAGCCAAGATGCTCTCTCCTCTCTCAGATCCGAGAGAAAGGGGATTCTCTTCACCTTCACAATGTAACAATAACCGAATTTAGCTTAAGAAAACACACTACATTAAGTAAGAGACCTAATGGTAGTATACTTGTCCATTTTTTAAATTAAATGATGTTCATTAAAGGAACATCACCTCCCCATAATTAATTTTGCTTTGAGAAGGAAAGGAAAATGCTACAGACAATTAATGTACCATGCAAGCTCTAGTAGATGCTCCATATATTTTCTCCCTATGACCACCCCTCCTCCATAACGGCATCTCTGCTCATCTCCCTTCCACTTCTGAATGCAAGGACTGAGTTTTTGGCAGGGAAGCTGCACAATAACACGCAGCAACCCTCCGTCCGCTTCGCCCAGCCTGACAGTGTTTCAATAGGGTTACATGTTCATGTATTGATATCTGCAATCATATTCTCCACTCCCAGGCTTAGAGAGATCCAAGAAAACTGTTGGAGACACCCAGACAATGAAATCAATGGGATGGTGATGAGTCTTTACAGAGTAACATTCCTCCTGCACTGAGATGAATAAAAGTATTTGGGTTGCAGCAGCGTGGAGGCAGGGCGGCAGGGAAGAGGGTATGTTTTGGTTTGGGTTTTTTGTATCATTGTGTGCGTTTTTCCTGAAGATTTAAGCCTGACAGAAAGAACAAGAGCACATGGCTGATGAGCCAAAAATGGGCAAGTAATCACAAATAAGATTAAATTATTCTTCAGCTGTGAATCAGTAGATAGCACTTCCTACAGGCCAGCATGCACAAGACAGTGACACATGTAAGGTTGGAGAGTGATAAAATCAATAATTCCCCAAGCAGGGAAGAAGAGCCTAGTGGTTTCAGCAAATAACACAAATTAGCCCTCCCTCCACAGCTGCGGGCAGCTCTTTTGGAAGTCTTCAAGAATGAAACCCTCCTCGCCCCGGGAAGGTAACAGAATCCGTCCCCGTGCCTCTCCGCCCCTCTGTTTATAAAGACAGGGATAAGGATGCAACTCGGAGGTGTTTGCTTATTTTATCAAACAGCAAATTGATTGTAGCTGTTGGATAAAAGCACTGACATTTCATAAAGTGCACAGAAGAATTTTGCTGACAACTCCAAATAAGTCCAATTTGATTAAACTAACAAACTCCTCTGGAAACACCTACAGATTTGTCACTACTTTTACTAACCTGAACTTTTACTACCTTGTCTCCTACACGTATAGGTGTTAGCTAACAAATATAGCCTGACTTGAGTGATTAAATCAAACCACCTTAACCCCCCCCCCCCCTTTAGCTAAATTGGCATCACACTGTATGGAAAGCAGGACGAAGGCTGTGAAGCTTCAAGAGCCCTTGTCACAAACAAGAAATGCATTCTTGTTTGCATCTTGCAAACAAGAAACATAGCCAAGCACGGCACTGTACCACGGTGGCACAGAGGATTCCCTTCAGGTGAGAAGCAGGAAGCCATCCTACCCCGACGGAGTTTAAGCTCTCACACGTGTGTGTTACCCACACTCGGAGTTGGTACCCAGCTGACATCTTTCACATTTTTCCCTACATCACACCGCATTGCCAGCACGATAGTCCACAGCTTGACTGGAGGCTGGCAGGCAAGGGGACGGCTCTGTTCTGCCTCTTCTGCCGGACGCCCTCCCGTCCCTCCACCGTGTGTTAGGGCTGGCAGGAAAACAGGAGTTTGCAGGGGTTACAAAGCCAGCCTGACGATAGGCACGTGAATCCTCCCAGTCACTGCCAGTGCAGAAATCCTCCCCTCGTTAACAGAGCCTTTGCTGAAATATCACTAACACTCACCACTGGCCTAACTCCCCTTTCAGGTTTCAGTTCTTGGAAGGCTCATGTGGGTGTCCAGGTTTTGCTGGAGACAGTAAATATTAGGAAGAGACAGTTTCACTTCTTTTAATGCTTATTGCACAATTTAGGCCACTATTCTCAAACATTGTGTCCAGGCAGGACCTCACTGGAGCCCAGAGAGCTTTGCCCCTTCAGGGGGTGACGGGCCAGGCCCTTCCCCCCCCACAAGCATGGGGAAAGCTAATCCCTCTCCTTTACACCCATCAAACCAGGCCTTTCGGATAGCTGCATTTTTGAAAAACTGTTTGTGTAATGTATGAAGACTAACTTGGATTCATGAATATTTGATTTAATATACATTTATTTCCCCTAAAGGAAGATACATTTTATTTAATACTGATTGCAGTTCTTATTACCTTCCTAAACCCAGCACACCACTCAGCATTCCAATTATGCCAGCACGCTATAGTTATGGCTGAGCAAGCACTTTCATTATAAGCTTCTGTTTTTAGACACTTGTAAAACTCCCACCATTACATGCTCTTCCCCCAGCCCCTCCCGCAAAATAGTCCTTTTAGCTGAAGATGCTCGAGCTGCTTCTTAGCCCAGAGAGAACAAGACTTCAACCAGGTTGAATCAGAACTTTCTATTCATGTTGATTTAAATGCACGATCGAGCACAGATATCTGACAACAGCAACAATATCTTACTAAAAAAGCCTGAATGAAAGAGAAATTAACACCTCACTGCTAAGTTTACATTGTGATAACTGCTCAAAGTGATTTTAAATCTGGACCAACTTTAACTCAACCATGCAACACGATGTAGAGCGCATAACCCTATATACAGCAATCCCTAGATCCCCTGTGGTTGCTCTGACACTTGCTGGAGACCTTGGATGTGGAGCACATACAGAAGAAACAGAAGCCCAACAGCTCGTATATTTTTCCCCACAAAGCTTGCATTTGTTAAAGAAATCCCTCCTCTCTCAGGAGATCAATTGCATTTATGGAGCAGAGTTACTGCTAAAGAAGAGGCAACACTTCTCAAGTGACATTTTGCCTCGTGTCTTTATGTCCCTGGCTGGGATGCTAAGCGCTCAGGCTCACACAGCGGCCCTCTAGGATCGCCTGGCTGATTTAGGACAGCTATGGACTTCTTAAGAGAAAAATACTTCCCACCCATTATCTTCATGACTGCAGTCAATCTCAGCAGCCAACATTTGGAAGAGAGTTGGTTGGCTGGTTTTACAGCTTAAATGGTGCTAAAAAGAAATAGCATAGGTCATTCTACTTCCTCTCACCCAAAGCGTTACAAAGCACTTTGTAATGTATCCACCAGCTTCAGTTTAGACTTGCAAGAGTCCCTTCATCAGCTGCTGAAATGCAGCCATTCCAGAGGTGAAAAACCAGCCGCTCTCAGACAGAATCACACAACGTTTTAAATGGAAGACTCAAAAATATTACTCATCCAAGTGAAATGACTGCATGCACTTAGACAGGGGGGACGGAAAAGCAATTAGTGATTTTTAAATTCTGACCAGGACAAAGAGTAAAATACGAGAGACTGCTCTGGCAAAGCGTGCCAGGGAATTGAGGGCCACAAGTGGCAAGGAGCTCCATTCTGCACAGCGCTGCCGTCTCGCAGGCAGGATGGGGGCCGAGATGAATAGGAACGCTGATTACTTCTACCAAAGCTGAGGAAACGCTCTCCGATCTCATTGAAGTCTCCGGAATAGTATAATTGGTTCAATTGTCTAACTCAATCCATATCTGCAGCAATCTATTGTCCTTCACCAGCCAGCTCTTGCTGCATGTATTCTGTTGCAGCCCCTCTCTATACAAAGTGTCTATCCCATATTATATTCAAGATTAGATAAGTGGTGTATTGCTTTGTGCTGTAATGTGTCACTGTTTCATGCTGGGATGCATAAAAGAAAAATGCAAACAAACACTGACCGAAGGGGAAGAAAGGGAGGAAAGTAGGCAGAGAAGCAATTTGTTTTGAGGCTTCGTTACTCTCTTCTAATAAATAGATTTTTCAACAGGTTATGATCTGACTACTTGTTTAGATGATAGAGGGGTTGGGACATACAGGTGAAATATGCAACATGCACCAAACCTGGCTGGAGAACTGAAGGGCACGGGAAGGTTGGAAGAGTTCACCTACATAACATCGTAGCAAACTCGGGCCCCATTCAGGACTCTGCTGTTCCTCCTGCTGTAGGAAAACAACAACAGAGGAAGAAGCCCTTGCCCTGAGGAGCTCACAATTCAAACTACAATAGAGTGTACCACTGGCAAAGGCATTGCTAGGTCAGGATGATGATGGAGGGACCAGCTGCCAAGCTGGGAGCAGCCAGTACCTGCCGTGGCTAGCGGGAACAGCAAGCGGCTAGCAGCTTTGAGCCACCTGCCTCCAAACCCCTGTAAGGTCAGCCTGACTTGGCACACCCGCTGGAAGTAGCAGCTTTGCCTCCCCTACGTCCCCCTCTCAGCGCATCGCTCCTTTCTTTAATGCTCATTGTATTCCAGGCAGACCCCAGCCAGCAGAACAGCACATATTTACCTAACAAAAACCCGCAGCATCACACGCCTGCCGGCGTGAGTTCTGGCTACCAACAGCAGGCAGATAAACCTCTCCTGCTCCGCGTCCGTAAGCCGGTGCTTTGGACACCTCCTCTTGCAGGAATTGAAGCGTGCAGGCTGAGGTTGTGCTCAATAGACAAGCACAAGCCCTTTGCACTTTCACAGCGCCTTTTATCCCAGTACTTCATAGCGCTTCAACAAACATAGATCAAACCTCCTCTGCCCCTCTCCTGGAGAGCCACAAATCTCTCCGTTTTACAGATTGGAGGACCAAAGCACAGAGGGATTTAAGGCTGAATCCTGTGAGCTTCGAGCAAGGGCGCTCATCTTCCCCCAGCCAGCCCCCAGAGGCAAAGCCTTCTGGAGAAGGGGTGGCCCCGGTCTCTGGGGACAGCGGTGGCCAGAACCATGCCCGGGGTAAGGGCTCCCTCTCCCGTTACAAGAGGCTGCGACCTCGGCCTTTGGGTAAAGCCTCAAAGGCCGTGCAAAAATTCCCAAGTAGCTGTAGGACACTGGGAAGGATCAGGCCTCCGCTTAGGAACGTATCGCCAATGACTCTGTTCCAAGACTGGGGGATCCCCAAGTAGTTATTCATCAGAAAATATATGAGGAAGGAAGGAGATCCTCAAAATAATTATTTCCATAGGGCAGGAAGGCCAGGGTGAAATGTCAGCAAGTGCGGGTTCATTTGGATTCCCAGGATCAGTACCAGCACAAAGCTTCGGCTGGGCAAATCATTCAGAGGATTAATTTAGTGTTTACTTGCAGCCTTTTTCCTATTGTCATTGCTCCTTCGCGTTATGCACAACAACAAAAAAAATCATCATCTTTGCTTCCTTGAGACTTCTGTCATATATTACTGCCTGGCAGGGGGAGGAGGGAGGTGCGGGGCGAGACAAGTGTGCTTCCTCCTCCAGCCCTCGTGTTAATTTGAAATCATGGTCCCCGGCTCCAGCCCTGAACACGGATATTTCCTGCCTCTTGGCTCTGCCTATCAAATCATTATTAATCTTTCTGGCCTGTGTATATTCATTAGATAAACACTGAAACTGTGATGTTGTTTATTGTCTGCTCTGTACACATCATAACCCTGGGAAGACAAGATGAATTTGACAGCTAATGTAAAAATTACAGCAGGCAATATATCTTAGATTTGGGTGGAACACCAAGATGAGAGTTAATCAATAAAATCCTAACTTAGGTATTGTATGAAATGGCACTTCATTCATTATTAGGAGTTGGTATAAAACATGATTTACTGGTTTGATATATTGGCCCTTCACCTTAGGGACCTATTTTCAAATCCAGTCCAATCCAAAGTGACTAAAGATCCCTCTAGCCTGAGGGCTTGGGAAGGATACTGATGCCAGAAATTTATGTGAGCTTGCTTGTAATACATGGTTTGTAGGCAAAGGAATGGCACACGGATGCTGGAAGGGTTAACCCCCAAACCAGCATATTCACAGAAAGTCAGCCACTTCCTTTAAAAACCATGAAGTAAAAACAAACACGTGGTGGGCATTTCTTTCTCTCCTCATGGATTTTGCCCAATCCCTCGACAGCAAGGGCTGTATCACAGCTCTTAGACTGCTTTCCACTTTCGTTTTCTTTTCTCCCTGCCTTAGAAAGCTCCAGGAAGAGTTGTGTAGGGGGTTTTTTGTAGACATCAACCTGGAAGGCACCTTCTAGCCCCTAAACAAAGATGCATGCGTTATGAAACCCATTGGGATAGGGCATCTCAGGCACTGCCCAGTCCAGATGCTCCAGAGGGTCTCACCAGTTCCCAAAGGGGATAGTCCCCAGGGAGTCAGATTTGCATTTAGATGATGTCTACCTGGCGTTAAACTCCAACACGGGAGATAAGCTCCAGCTCTGCACCACGTTCTCCTAAATGTCACAGATATCTCAAGGAAAACCATAAAAAAAAAAAATCACAAAAAATCAGCTCTCCCTTTATGAGATCTGAATCAGCTACACTGAGTTACTGGTTAAAATACCTCCTTTCGCTTTTCCTCTTCCACCCTAACAAAGGACATTTTTACTAGATAGGGAAAAAAAGGCCAATATTTTGTAGTGTTTCATTTCTTGTGGGGAAAACAAATCATACAACTGACAAACCCAGCCCTTTTCTCAGTACTTAGGTATTAAACTCCATTGAATTCCCCCAGTATTTTTAAAGCCATATCAACACATTAGCCTATGCTACAGCAGCTGCTGAATCATTCACGCTTGATTTTGAAGTCTGTTCCATGTAAATAACACTTTGCTCCTACAAAGAACAAGTTTAACTATAATGTTAACTATAATACCCCAAGAACAGACCTCTCATGGAGCTGCTCTGCCATGGAGCTCTTATCTCCGTTCCCCTGCCACTCCAGGAAGGACAGTGAGGAGGTGCTCACACGCTCCAGCAAGAGATCTGAAGCACCCTGGAAAAATTTTGTATTTTTTCAAAATCCCTACAGTTTTTGCCTCAGGGTGCTGTACCACTATGCACAGCACAAACCCAATCCTTGTAGAATATGTCAAGAAAAAAAACTTTAATAATTTGTAGAGGGAAAAAAACATGGTAGCACAGCCCATCCTCCCTGTTCAAAAGGCACAGAAACCAGTGGTTTGCTCTCCTGCTGTCTTTTTACAATCAATTGCTCCATGAGACCTTGTACAAAAGACCTGGCTCAGGTGTCCTATGAATCTAGTAGCCATCACAGCCCAGTAAACCTGAATGAGAAGTGGAATGATTTAGATGCTAATGACTAATGGAGTGATATCTGTCCGTGCAATTGGCAGCCATGCAGGAATAGCAGTGAGCTTTCTCAGGTCTTGTCTGCGCAGGGAGAAGAGAAAGATCCCTTATCGCATTTTATAAGTTTGCATTCATAGGGCAAATAAAATAGAGCATTTTTAAAACCAGGAAGCATTTCAGAGAACAGATTTCCCCCCCCCCCATATAAAAATCACAGATAGGATTTAACTTTAAATACTTTTCTGGCTAGGAAAAAAAATAAAATCAATTGAACTGATTACCTTGTTGAGTACCAGTGAAGATTTTAGTTGTCTTTGTAATTGCACTTTTTCCTTGCTGGCTTTTAAACATAAAAGGAAAGTGACTTTACTGCTGTAGTAAAACCATGGGCCCTAGTCAAAATCAACAAAGCAGAGTATTAACCCCCTCTGTGCTGCTTCAGTTCCACATGCACCTTTTAAGTCTTTCTGTTCAAAAGATCAGTGGCAAATTCATCTCATATGCTTTAAAGACAACAGTTATTTAAATTATTTTTTTCCCCAAACACCAACCGCTAATTCTGGCAAGCTGCTAGAAAGAAATTTCAAGGACCCGATCATTGTCCACTGTAACCAGTAAAGTAGCTTCCACTGAAATGAAGAGGCTGTGTATCAGGTTCCCAGTCACTAGAGGCGAGGTGGATGGAAGACAACTCACTGCTGCCGAACGGTCACTCTTTCTTGTGATTCAGCATCCCCTCACGTGCCAACGATCTGCACCTTTTCTTGTTGCTTTTCGTTTTCCATGGCATGGTTTCAAGAGCTACTGGGACCTGCATTCAGACCACTTCAGCCCATTGGGTCAGAAAGGCAGAGGTGGTCTGCCACGTGAATGGAAAGCTCTCGGACCCTGCTGACCTGCCAAAGGGCATCCTACCCGCTCTGCCAGAGAAGGAAACTCTTCCATCAATCCCTTTAAAACCCAGGTCCTGATAGACTGCTATGGAGCTACTGATCTGCTGGAAGTACCATCTAAAACCTCTGCATAGCCCTACCAGATTAGGTCAATACCAAGGGGTTTAGGCCCACTAGTACCACAGTACTAGTACACTTCACAGGTTGGGACAGACAATGCCAGCAGCAAGATCTGCCCTTGGCAGACTCCACAGACCATTGGCATTAACGCCTCCAGCATTCTCCCCTGCTCTACCAAAGAGATAAAAACTGTTCAGGCCAAGTTGGACCACTTCAGCCTCCCCTGCATCCCCCTCCTCCCCAGTTCGCCATATAAGTGCACCTTCAATGCCAAAAGAATTTTCACACTGTCATCTACTTGTGAATAAGATTCTGCATGTGTCTCTCCTGAGATCCATATACATTGTTCTCCACTCACATATCATAGAATAGTTTGGGTCACAACAGACATGGTTACAAGACAACCAGTTAAAGGGAACAAAAATAGATTTCCCAAACCAAACATCATAAATTCAGGGCTTCATCCCCTCCTGGTTTAAAACCAGCGCAAACTGCAAATACGAAAGTGACACTTGCGAGGTTTCTGCAGTCCCACTGGCTCTCCAGACAGGGAGCAGAGCCAGAGGGAGCCAAGGACTGGGGCTGGAGATGCAGCTTCCCTCCAAATAATCATCCAGGAGCTAAATAGACTTTCCTCAGACAGACAAATAGACTAAAATAGCAGAGATCCTGCCATTCAATAACCACTCCTGGTCAGAATTTACTTTGCTTCTACTGTCCTGGATTCTCTAGACAGCTATTTATGTATTTCCCCTGCCACCCTAAATCACCACCTCTATTGCAACATTTTTATTGTATCCCTGCTAGCAGGCATAGACTGTCGTTTATGTGCAAGACACGCTGAGGATAGAACGAAGGGAATAGTCCCCGACCCGGGTTACAGGGCTGCCTCCAGCCTCAGCCCCCACCGTGGCACAGTGCTCCCACCAAGAGGGACAGGACTCCGCAATCCCATCTCACTTGATGTTAGACACTGTGTCTTAAGACACACTTCCATTGCTAATGCTTTTTTGGACTCCCAAAAATCAGCTCGGGCCCCTCTCTGGATACTTCAAGAGGCAGTGGGGCAGAAATGGTTGAAGTTGTACTTCATGCTCTTTAGGGCACTGCATTTTCATCCTCATGGCTTTCTAGAGCAGGTAAGGTCTTACCCGGTTAAACCTGCTAAAAACAAGTCCACCTAAAGCCCCGATGCCCAGATTTACCTCAGGTATGATCCCAACCAGCGGGCCCTCCTCTAACAGTTCCCCAAAATCTGCAGCAGTTGTCACTGAAATATCCGAAGCAATGAAGGGGAAACGCTGTGGAAGTGACAGAGGTCACACAGTCTGAAAGATTTCAAAGCTTGTTCTGGGACTGACAAGGAAGCCTGGTAGACACTTGCTAAACTCAGTTTGCTCTCACTCCATGGAACAGGTTTCACAACAGCCCGGATCTGCAAAGCACTCGGCGGGCAGGAGATCAAAGGTGCATCTATTAAATGACTGCAGCGTTTTTGTCTGGGCAGGAAGCAGCAGAGTCAACAGATTTTTCTTAGCTCCTCGCTCCTCCCTTGGGCTGGTCCAAAGCACCTTAAATGTATTAGGAAGCCACCGCCCCCTCCTTTTCCACAGCTATGGATCAGATCTCCTATTTGCCTTCCAGAGTACCTGCCCGGCAGATCCACCTGCCAGCATCCACAAGGGCTTGTAGTACACTGGATCTTCTAGATTTGCTCCCTGGATGTTCATGCACAACCTCTATTACCATCCTTTCATGGAGCAGAGAGCGAACTCATTGAAAAAAATCTTCCTTTCGTAGAACAGAATATACAAAGAACAGGCAGGAACAAGTTTGGCTTTGTATCTGAGGTCACCCCAATGCCTGTTGCTTTATTGTCTGCTTTCAGATGGGCAAGGGTAATGATGTTATTCACAAAATCAGGCTTTGGGCCCAGAGCCAAATTGTCCAGTTGGCTTTAGAAAGAAACCAAGAAGCACCAACTTACTCATAAAAACTAGCCCAACGTCAATACACAGTGAACAAAAACAAGAGAAAGAACAAAACCAATACTGACAAGTCTTTATCAACTAACTTATTGCACACAACTCCTTACTAAACTAATGCTCATTAAAAAAAATTAAGAGAATAATACCTGGAAAACAACTGCCCTCAAAGATACATACACACCCCCCAGATAAATTACCCTAGAAGAAAGGAACTGAGATTCCAAAACTATTATCCAAGAAAATTAACCTTGGTGAAAAAAACATTTCTATTTTGCATGCCAAAATTACATCTGATGTGCGATGCTATACACATGAACACACACAGAGGCACAGTAATTGGACAGTACATTGAGGAGTACTGAGAGTTGCTCGGTATTTGCAATAAGCCCTATGTTCTGGCTACAGCATGTCAAATAATGATTTTGTGTACTGTTCTGTCTCCCTCTTATATGCGCACACACAAATTATCCAGCACCTTCAACACGTGAGTTTAAACACAGAAAAAAGAATGAAACAGCAGACAGAATTCTTAGCTTAGTGAGAGGAACAAAACGCCTAAACAAATTTGAATTAAAATATTGAATTGAAATCTATTCCTACAACTGCTTACAAAATAATCATCCAATGCGCATTTAAAGTGTCAGCGTTATACAGTCTGCGTTAGTAGCTCTCCATCCTGACCCAGGCTTTGCAGGTGGGTCTCACACAAAAGCAGACATTAGCCAGGAACAGTTTCTAAATAGTATCTAGAAACATCAACGTGTTTAACGCCGTGCAAGACATTTTCACATCGCCTCTTCAGCACCAGAATCCCACCGCACGCAAGCCTTGTGCTCTCCATCCTTACACTGTACGTTTCTGCCCTCATTCTGACTGAGGATTTAGCTCCTTGTTGTCAGAGGATGAATGTTTTTATTCTGTTTGCTCCCAGGCCAGTATCAAAAGCTCCCAGTACACGGGTTAACCAGATGATCCTTTAATACACAAAGGACCCCCAAACAGCTTAACCTTAACCCATCCGTAAAGATTCCACCCAGCCTGCTAATGCTGTCCTGAATCGTGTTCTCTATTATTACATCTGAAATCCGTTAAAATTTCACACAATTTCCTGCACAGCAGTGTATATAATAGTGCTGGGAGCCAATATGTTTCTATAATTGGGCCTGTAGTGGGGCAGAGTCCAAAGCAATTAATCCAGCCTCCTTCCTTGTTTGCGCCCATATAAAGCTGACAGGGTAGAGAGTAATTGGAAGTGAGCGGCCTCTATCCCCTACTTTAAATTAATATTTTCCTGTTCTGATTTAATTTCACCCGGTAACAGTGACACAAAGACACGCCATGTCAAGCACTAAGTAATCTGCAGCAGCTGCCTTAGGAGGAAACTTTTATTCATCAGTAATATACTGACCTGTATATCACTCCACATACAGTACACAATATTCCTGTCAAACAGACAGCTGCATTTAACTCCGTATAATCAGCAGAGATGGGAGAAAGAAAAAACTAGATATAGCGTATATATAGTCCTATATATATGTGCGTGCATGGAAGATACAAAACAGACACAGGAATTTAATTGATCATGAAAAAGTCAGCTTTCCGAAAGGGGAAAAAAATTAAATGGCAAATATAAAAAACATGCTAATCAGCAGAGCCAAGAATCCATGCAAATGAAAAGCCAGAAGTAATGGCCAAAACACCCAGGCCATTAAATCAAATCGCCGAGAAAATAATGGCTAAACTCTCTCTTACTTGTAACACTCAATTTATGTAGTCAATATGGCTCTGAATGAATGAGTGAAGGTACTAAGAGCACAAATCTAAATTCAATATACATATCTTGGAAAAATCCCCAGCGCACGCGCTCGCACGCTGACAAGCCATATAAAGCGGACATTGCTGTTGCATGTGGTATGGAAGCAAAAAGAAAACTGGCTTCATTTAAGATGATTCCCTGTTTACATCAGACAAAGTATCTAAATATACATAGATTATTGTAACAAGTCCACAGCTGCCAAGGAATTCATGGGAGTCTGTGGCAAGCTGGGACCAGTCAGGACTTGGGAGGACGATAACCGGAGACCCTTCTCCCCACACACACGAGTTGCTATTCCTTGAGCTAACCTGTGATCACCCTTAGCTGTGAGCTGCACGAGGTCTATGACACAGTTAAGCACATCTTCCAGTCTAGCAGAAAACACTAAAGCCATTCGCACGTCAATACAGGGTATATTCACCTACAATGGTGAAAAACAATGCAATACTTTTTTTTTTTAGACCTAGATAGACTGCTCAGACATGGACCAGAAGCAGGACCTCACACTTGAAGCAGCATTACTTGATGGAAACGAGGTCTTTATTTTCCAGATAAATAGGAGTGCTCAGTGTTACCCCCCAGATTTCTTTTCTAACTCATTGAGCAAACTTTTCAGGGGGATTTGAAGGTAACAGCTTCTTTCTATCCAGTCCACATTTAAGCTGAGAGGCAGAGAAGAGAATGGCATGCTGGACAATACCATGATGGCCACAGACACAGCTTCTCTGACCAAAGACCTCCTGGCCCAAAGCGTAACAACATTCACTGTTAATACTTGGCACGCTCAGCTCTCTGTATGCTTGGGAATAGAAAGGAGCCCCAGAGGACCTGTTTGTAAGATGAAGGACCTTGTGCCTTCAGCCCACCTGGATTCAAACACCCCAAACTAGAGATCGTAGTTTGCAAATTCATGTTTGATATGCAGCCAGGAGCAGTGACATCCAAGTTTATCGGTGATACGGGAGGAGCTGCGTGAGGTTTACTTACAGAAAAGTGTTGTCTCAGGAGACTACTGAGTGACATGGCAGCTTAGACCTTTGTGAGTCTGCAGCTTATTTCCAGTTGCTTAAATTTTCTCCTCCTCTTGTTCTTGATTCCGCTGGATTTTCTTCCTACTCACTAGTATTGCATTTTCATTTACAGGCAATATGCTTAGGTCAGAGATGATCACCAACACCGGTAGCCAGAAATAGAGCTGACACAGGGGCCTACCTCTAAGAAGTCCCCTGCATTAGAGCACAGCTAAGCTGCCAGATGCTCCTACGGCAGCAGTCATACCCCCACGAGACCCCATCTGTCTCCCCTCCGGGAGCCGAGGCCATTGGACATCACTGCCAGCTATCACAGTATAGTCACTTGCCTACAGAAACAGTTCCTGCCCTTGCATACGACTTACTTCCAGAGATACTCCAAGCCCTGTGATCAGCCATCTCCCCAAGAAACTGCATCACTTCACTACAGCCCTACTCCAGCTGCCTTCACGAGAGGCAGGATTACCTTTGCAGCTTCAGCACAGCTTCCACCAAGACTCCCAGAATCCCAAAACCATCGACTCTGCAAAATCCTGCAAAGCTCAAGTATTTGGCCCACGGTTGAGGACGCCTGAAGCTCTTTGCACCCAAAGGGTTTGTGCCCATGCCAGCAGCGGTAAGGTGTTAATTTTGCAGGAGCAAGGAGGTTTGGTTCTGCACCTGGCTAGCTCTGTTACAGCCTGTTTGTTACTGCTGCTCCCATCACCTGCCAAATCCATTTACACCATGCGAGATTTCTAAACCTGAGCTTGTTTTTACACCCAAATGAAAAAAGCTTTTTCCAAATAATGCTTTAAGCACAACAGCATGTGTCCCATCGTGGTTCTGCAACACATGAACCTCAAGCAGAATAGATACCATGAAGAAGCAAGCTAGTTACTTAAGGGCAGGCTTTTTTCTGAAAAAAGACATATCAGAATGAGCTGCAGCATCATCCTCCCGCATCCTGCCTGCAGTAGTGAGCCAGGCTGGGTATGTTGGGGAAAGCTGCAATAGCTCGGTAAGATACAGAGCTGAACTGCTCTAGCCGGGACAGAAACCTTCCTGGTCTAGCATGGCAGGCTGCAGCATGAGGATCCTTTTTATTTCAATAAAACCATGCAATGACAATACCAGCAATATATCTAACCACACACGCCCCTGCTCTTATTCAGCAGTTTGTCTCAAGGCTACACTGAAACAATCCTAGCCTTTTTACCTTTTTTTCCTTACTTAATTTTGTTAAATTCTGCTGTCAAAAATAGTAAATAGGAAGCAAATAGATCACACCATTTCTACTCATTATTTGCATTGATTTTAAGTCTGGACAGGGCTATTATGATCATGTTACAAATTGTCTATTTATAGAAAGAAAAGTTTAAAAAATGATAAGTTATCTGTTCTTGCCCCAAACTGATGGGCAGCATTATAACCAGCTGTTACCCTTCACTCCCGAGGTGGCTGCAGTTAGTGGCAGAACAAATGATCCCTTTGTGCAGTTTTGCATAAATGTTTGTCAAGTGTCTTGGGCTTCTCTCACAATGTTGGCTATTAAGAAACAGAAGTAAAATTCCCTAGAGCAGAAGCGCGTGCGGGGAGTTATCCACTTAGGCTAAAATCCTCGTCAATATATTTGTGTCTCATGAGAGTCCGCATGCAAACAGGAGAATAAAGTCAGTGATAACCATGCAAAGGGTGGTTGCAGAAGAACAGGCAGGTGCAGGGAGCACTTCAGCAATTCTGTGGTGGCACTAACCTTCTCCGGCTGGCAAAAAATGCTGGAGCCAGCATTAAAAAAAAAACCCTCAAAAGCTTTTGAGCATCAGCCTTGCAGCCAAGCACACCCAGCACACTTCGATTTTGATGTACAGTTTGAAACAAATCAATAGCAGTATAATAATACTCAGCACGCTGTGTAATTTTTATATCATTAGTTTTCATTTTCCGCTCCCCATGCATCAAAAAACTTACAACGGGCTCGTAAAGTTTATTTAGTATTCCATGAATTCCTAATCAGTTTCATTTCATAATGATTCAGAGCGGCCATTGCCAGGGCCCCGGTGTCAAAAAATCGATAAAACCAACACACTTTTCCTGATGGCGGCTGCAAAAGGATCTATTGTAGGGGAATTATGATTTATGTCTGGGCTGCACCACGAGCAGCGGCAAGCGACAGCCTGGCTCAAGAGCTGAGATGTTCGCCAATAATGATTTATATGCATGCCTCTCCCCCTCCCCCAGCTCTTCTTGCCCCCCTCCCGTGCACCACCACGGGGCCCCATATGCCGTGCCGCAGCAGCTTTGGCTCTCACGTGCCTCGCTGCAGCTGGGTGCTGCAGACACAAACCCGAGCGCGAGGCAATCCTCGGGCCCACGGCTCACCGTAGCTGATGCTGGCTGTCCCCGCAGCCTCTTCTGCAGAAGGACAGAGCACCACGGCACTGCCCCAGTAACCCCCCCCCCCCGCCCGCTCCCCTCTGTCCCCAGGCTCTCGTGACAATCTATTCAGCTCCGGCTCCAGATGAGCACAGGGACAGTTCGATTTTCAGCGACGTGCAGAAGGTGCCTATTTATCTTGGGGCACCCATTCTGTCAAGCCTGCCCGGGGTAGGGAGGGTGGTGCGTGAGTGGCTCTGTGCATCGCTGATCGTATGCGGACTTGTGCCAGAAGAGGGTAGAACGAAGACTGCGCAGGGAGAGAAGGAGAGACAGCATGGAGGTACTCTAAAAGTTAAAGACTTTTAAAGAAAAACCCTTTTCTGAAGACTAAGAACCCAAAATCTGAGGGATGCAGTTACCCTCTGTCATGTGGCACTATGTCCTTAAAATACGGATATCCTGGGTTAGGAGGGTGGAGGATGGTTATAACTGGTAATTTGGAAGTTGCTCATATACCATAAGGAAGCAGTAAGTGTGCAGAGATAGCCCTGGGTTCTGCTTCATTTAATATGTTAATCAGGTTGGTGGTTCTCCGCCAGGGAAAGGGAAGGCCAGAGAAGAATATTTGAAAACAGAAAGAGCAGGTACAGCTTGTTGTTGAAGTCCTCTTTACAGGAAGAACTAACAGCATCATTTAAATATCTGAATTAATTTATTGAGATGCCTTTACTACTCTTCTCATTTCAGTAGAGAATTGTCAGCAGCCCCGCTCCATCAGGAGCTTCACTCCCCTCACACTGCTCCAAGAAGGGCGGCAGCCGTTGTTGCTCTTTTAAGCACAGTCCTTCAGCCTCAAAGCCACATCCACCTTTCCATCCTAATTTTATCACATATATTAAGATGTACAGCAGCATGTATGATTAACAACTCACTTTCACCTTTTCTGAGCTCTAGCAGAAGCTAGAAGAAAGAAGATGTGTTTTGAGTCATCACGAACCAACACTGAGCACCAGAAGCTTACAGCACAGCCTGCTCGATTATGCCAGTTGATAAATTAGTCTTTGTTTTCCTATAGCAGAAATACCCTGCTTTATTACATACATTAGGCAAGAGGGAAGAAAAGAGGGAGAAACATTAAGAAAATAATCCCCCTTTTAGTTGAGTTGCTGACCAGAAATAAGCAGGTTGATGTCCAGAGCACAGTTGCTCTTGCCCTGAGCGGCAGACAATGCAATAACTCATACTTTTAAGCCTCCAGTCATCACATAAGAAATGCTCAACTTTGGGGGCTGGCTGGGGGAAGGAGTGCATGTAACCTTCTATGAGGACAGTGCATGCAAAGCATCACCTCCCTTCCCTCCATCCAACAAGCTGGAGTATTGCCTGGAAACTACTGCAAAAAAATACCGCACAGAGCAAGACAGCCACACACAGACACAAGCAGTTATGGCTCCTGCTCAATTGTTTTACAGCAGTCATACTTGGAGAAAAAGGGTGGGTTATTTCCACACACACACACACACCCCCTTAGTTTTGCACACACAGAATTGCCTGCAGGCAGCAGAAGCTTGTGAGCAACCCATCCATCCCCTGAGTGCCAGGCTCACTCCCTGCCCGTACTCCTGGGCTGTTTATCCTGTGTTCCTTGCAGTGGGAAAGCAGGTTATCCAAACAGTCCCTAAAACTTGGCTGCTTACCATTAACTTCTTGATATAGATACTATTTCATCTCCCCGACGTTTAGGAGAAATGCTAAAACATTTCATCCAAGTAACACCTGACTAAGACTATTACTACAGGCTCCACAATTGGCATATTTTCCCTTTTTAACTCAGCAAAAGAACCTCACAGTGCTGTATTAATGTCAGCATGAATTTGCCTGTATCAATGGTACAAATGGTATTTCGGACACTCTGTACAGTTATAACAGGCCAAACTCCTGCCTGGTATACCAGAACAGAAGTCAAGGTTCAGTTGGAGCTACAGTATTAATTTGACAGATGGGGGGAACAGACATTATAAGCCACACACTCAGCCCTGTGCTTCCTGAGAAAATCTCTGAAAGTTAAAAGAATGAATAAATTGATGTTTTAAAGTCAGTCTGTAAATATTGGAAATTGTGCCTTCTGGTTTTTCATCATCCTATATTTAAATGGATCACATTTGTAACATTTTTCCCCGTTAAAGCACAGACCTGAAATTTTCTCTTAAAAATAAAAGTTGAGATTCACACCTAACTTGCTCATCGCCTAGCTCTAGATCTTCAAGTTAACATTGCTTGGTCCTTCTATAAATACATGTAGTTAGAAGGTTGAAAATTGAGTATTCAGCACTAGCTCTTCAGCAAGTCTCTAGTAAACAAAGGGGAAGTTTAAGTTGGAATTATGCCACTTGGTTAATAACAAGCAGTTATGATGAGATGATTCAATAGCTTGGGTGAGATGAAGGTCCCAGGGATAGTATTTCATCCATTTATTTACATATGTCGTGTTCACACACACATTCACACTGTTTGCTGATTATCTCAGAGAAGCAAAGGTTGAGATCCAAGCTTCTCTTGGTCTCCCTGCTCCAGTATAAACACAACCTCTGTAAATTAAGAGTACATCAACTAGGAAAGCACTTTGAGACACCCAAAGGTGCTGGTGTTCTTATTTGGGGAGGAATTCTATGAAAAGCATCACCGGAACACAGCATCCTCTTTAACAGGAACACGCAGGAAATCATTATACATTTTTAGTACTTTCCTTAGTCTTTGACAGAACAGTTGACAGGCATTTGCTACCAGCATGAAGCTCAGTCTAACAGAAGTAATTAGCCACCAGCTTTTAAAATTTATATTCTCTTTTTGAAGCGAGACAACTGATTTATTTATTTTTAAATTAGGCTGATGAATCATGGCGCTTTAGGGAAACTGAAGTGACAGAGGAGGTTTTGTACAGCCGTTCAGACCAAGAGTAAGTTTCACTACGTTTTCTCTCCAGCTGAGTTCTGCTTACACAAATGAAGCCCAAAGGGAAGAGGAGATCTGGTGCGAAGTTTAGAGGTGAGAAGTAGCAAGACGTAGCCTGTATTCAGAAGGGGGAAAAAAACGCAGTTCAGTGGAGAAAGATGGATGAAATGGTGAAAGGAGTGAGGATTAGACGCTTGCATTTGATGACAAGAGCTGCTTTGCAGCTACAGCCTCCTCCTGTTCCAGTCACAGTTCACTCATGCCTGCCTCCAAGATGTTGAGCAGCAGCTTGCCCAGCAAGGAGCACAGGTTCTTAACAACCAGTTGCGACTCCCCATGAGTGAAGGGAGAAGAACTGGGCCAGCAGACAGCACGCACCTGCACGTAAATAACTTCGGCGAAAGAAGGTATAGCCCTACTTTTACTACCTTTGAATTTAGCCCAGGAATTGCTGGATAGAGTCATTAAGACCTACAATCTTATTTACAAGACATTTTTTAGAAAGACAAAAAGACCTGCATGGACAACATAATTACATTTTGGTTAGCATAAGTTAGCAATTTCAGTACAGCCACATTAAAAAGAAAATAGAGTTTTCTTCCCCTCAAAAAAAGTAGATGCTGCTTGGAACTGCACTTTTATTATATGGGGGGGACCAGCTAAAATATTGAGATTTAAGGGAAAAAAATAATCATGGGTTTATGTTCACAGGCTCCTGTGAATATTTTCAGCATATTTCACCATATCATTGCACGGTGGGCTCTGTTCATGCTGCCAGAATGGATGTTCCATCATTTCTATAGTGGGCCTGTGTGACATTCATTAAGTGCAGCTACAAAGGGAGAGGGTTAAACAGCGCGGCCTCTTTTCTCTGATTTGGTCATACATCAGCAAGCGCTCCAGGTTAAATGCCCAGAATACCGCAGCAGATGGATAGGGAGAAGGAGAGCGGCAGATACTTCACCCCACACTACTTAACCCAGGGAAATGAGTCTCGGAGTCGGTGTCATGGTAAAATATGGAAGCTCACTCAGATAATGTGCAGTTGAAAATTTTTTTCCCAAGCCTTTACAACTGACTGCATGTTAAGATACCACATACCCCCTTCTGCAAACTGCCAGCTCACTCCAGCAATAGTAGCTATTTTTGTGTGTAATTTATCTTATTGACTATCAAATAAGAATTTTAACCTATACTGCAATCAGTGATACAAGCCCAAAACATTTCTTCTTCGCCTCTAATTTCACCCCAAGAGAAACTGTGCACTGGGAAGTTTATTTTTCCTTACCCAAAAGTCTTAACTTATTAAATAGTTAGAGTGGACACTTATTACTTTAAGGATACCACCCTGAAGTGCTGTATCAGTGTCTGGAAGAACAGGTCACACACTCGCCTCTGTTTCAGGAGTCCTCCATGACTTCCAGGCCTCCCAGTGCCAGGTGCTGCACAAAGTGGGGTACCTGCCCTGTCCCCCCAGAAGCTGCGCATCTCATCTGAGGTTCCTCTGCACTACTGTCTTGTATTTCCAACTGCTGTATTTTCAGGTGTTGATTTTTATTTCCAAGGCTGTTTTTCATTCTCAGTCATTTGACAGCTAAATGCAATGCACATTTTCGATTGCGCAGCGTTCCAGTATTCTGGATTAGCCCGGCTCCACAACTGTGTTTCTAAGTAGTTCTGTAAGAATCCAATGCCAGCATCTTTTGGAAAATGCACCGTTTAGAGTCCTGTCACCAGAATGCTACCCTCTTGGCATTTTTGCCATGCATTTGCAAGGCAGGCAGCTAACAGAAAGACGACAGTCCTACCGTTCAGGGTCCCAAAGAAGATGATCACTTGAAACACATGCTCACCTGATATTACACACATCCACTTACACATCTGAGAATCAACAGCAAACAAGCTGCTCACAAGACTAGCATCAAGTAAGTGAACACGTGCTTACTGAAGAGAACCTTATTTCAGAGATTCTGAGACTAAGAGGTCAGAGCTGTGTCCTCATGCAGCTTAATGACAGCTAAAGGCCTGATATGGTACATGCACCACACAGAGTCAGCCCCCGCACACAGAGGTCCCTCCTGTATTTTTTTTCAGTAATGACTGAAGTGGTTTCATTCTTCCATAAAGCTAAGTCTAAAGTCTTACTATCCTAGTTCGCATCTAGAAAGGAGGAGTAGGGTAAGGGTGAAGCCACATTGCTCAGACAGCAAGAACAAAGCACTTGGTACTGTCTGCTTTAGTTTATTCTATCCCCCACAAGAAAAAAAAGTAAAAATTGGAATCCAACTAATCAATGCATATGAAGACACAGTTAACACATATAAGTATTTGGTACATGAGCATACATGCACATATGATCATAAGGCTATGCCAATAATTTACATTCTGACATGGAGAAATAACTATTGAGTTGTAACCATAGTCTTTCTTTTCCCTTAATAATCATAATGGAAAATCCAGAGCCCTGCAACATCTATTGTGTTTTTTAATATCTCAGAAATAATTGCTAATCAAAGCTTCATGCAGTGGGGCCGGTAGGAAGTGGATACATGTCCTCAACACAAAATTTTCATGTGAGCTGAAGGAGTGGGAAGATGCAGGGACACCTAATTTCCACCTTGCGATCCAACTCCATCTGATGAAAAAGATTGCCCAGCAGTCAAAAATCAAAGTCACACTGTCCTGGTGAGAGCCGGAACGGTGACAGGTCCTAGCATGCCGGGAGAGCAGGCATGCAAGCAAGTGAAAATTTGGTCTCCACTAGGTGTGGAAAGTCAATGTTATTTGTTTTTAAAGTTATTTTAGCAAACATGTAGTTTTTGTTCTCTTATCAAGCCTGGTTCAATACACAGGGGTTCTACTATCTTATTAACCTTACCAAGTCTTTTCCATTATATTTTTTAAAAAATTATTACTGTTCAATTAGTGCCAACTCCGTCACAAGAAATTCAGCCGGTTTTCCTGAATCTGTGGTGGTTACAGCAGTTCATCATTTGTTCCATTCTGGCAGATGAAAGAAAAATTTACACAGAAAGAAAATAGTTTAGTCGCAACTCCTTATCGCTAAAATATTTAACATCTAAAAGAATTTTTAAAGCTGAGTAATGCAAGACACATAATTAACAGCTTGCCTTGCTAATTAGGTAACTCCTTGCTAATGAGGTAGCAATAAGCTGAGCAGCAGTCACATAATACGAAGACAAGGTCTTCCCAGGCAGTTTGCTACTTCTGTCAAAACAACTAGTAACACTTTTCCTTCCCAACCAGCTTTTTTCCCCTGAAGAAGACACAGCTCAGGAAGTGCTGAACACAACGTTCACAGAGAAAGGCTGTTGTGTTCCCTGCCCTACGTCTTGCATCCCAGGAACACTGGGTAGCGTGACTTCTCAGCCCCAGGGTAGCTCCCAACTCCCAACAAGCCTTGTAGACCAATACAGACCTCACTCGCACCCCTAGCCTCACGGGCACGAGCCTGCCTGCAGACACAGGGACCAGATTTATAGCAACATTCAGACGCAAGCAGCTTTGTAATCCAGCCCTTTGCTCTTCCCGCAAGGGCATCTCCCAGCCAGATTTTCGACGAAGGGGAAGATCTAAGCCATATGTTTAAGTGTCATCATGTACTTGCTGGACAATGCACAAGACTACTACAGGACTGGCAAACCAGTGTAATAGGAAGGGTGATGCGTTTGGAGAACAGAAAGTTCAAGCACACACAGACCACATCTTCTGGTAGCTCCCATGTTGGGGTTCAGTCTTAGAAGCTGCTTCCTTGCTCCTGATTCATCTCCCCAGAGCACGGACAGGGGCATGGAGCCTCCCACGGAGACAAGCAAGCCGCCCAGAAATCCTCTCCCATCTCCATTCAATCCTTGGTGATTATTACTAGTTAATTATACTGCAATAACACAGAAGCACCAATGCAAAGAGGCGCTCCAGGGAAAAAAGAAACACGTATGTCTCTCCCCCAAACTGAGAATGCCAATATAAAGACTAGAAAAGAAGGCTCCAAAGATCAAGCTTTCCCATGCTCTTGTCCAAGTTCCTCTCTACCTTCCAGAAAGATTTCTTCACTTCTCGCACTCAGTCTCCCTATCACAATAATTTTAACCTTCCTACTGTCCAGCCCACTTGTCATGTCTGAGTGAACCATTAATACATTGAGCATGAACTACAGCTGCTCTGCTTAGAGGAGCAGTTTCAGAGAACAGGAACAATTCTCATCAGTGCTTAAAAGCATCTTACACTCAGAGCCGATTTCAAGTCAATATTCAGTCTCTCGGAAATAATTGTGTTGAATAAAGAGACATTTGATGGTGACGGTTGTTTCTTAATGAAACAGACTTGGAAAATTCAGATAAACTTTACTTAAGCCTGCTTTTTAAAATAAAGAAACAAAATAGATATATGCAAGCCTGAATAGCGAGGGTGCAAAGGAAAAGCAGCCAAAGACAACCACTCAAGCTACAAGAAAGAGCAAGGGTCCTTGCTGCCACTGACAGCTGCAATTTTAACAAGCTTTGTAGCATTTAACTCTCATATGTATATTTTTCTGCCAAGGCCGTAAATCTTATATTGCTATTTAAGCTGGAGATAATTCCAGGACTGAAGTGATCTTGAAAAAAAGCATGCTTTAAGATAGAAATGCTGGCACTACTTCTTTTTGTGAAAGGTGCCGCTAACAATAAAATTAAAGTGAGCAAGGGCTGGAGCTGGACCATTTGTGCCTTCTACTGCCAATACCATGTTTGTGTCAAGGTAACTTATTTCCATGGAGTACCCAATACAGAATCAATAAAATCAGCCTTCAGTGGTGTTGAACTTTGCATTGTGTAACGACAATAGCTCAAATTGAATTTTAATTCTTTTAATTATAATGGCACTCAGAGGCCACATCACAAGAGGATTTTGTTCATCAAGGAAAAGGAAGCCACAACAGCAGCTGGCAAAAGATGTCAACATCAGATATTTGCACAAGTGCATAGAGGTATTCTGGGCTTTATCCTTGACAGAGTAGCCAAAACCCAACTGTCTCTCAGATAAAGGCAAGGCTGCACTTTCTTTTCCAGTGGTTCTTTACAAGTAATAGCTGTTTTCTATAAAGAAAAAAAGATAAACCCTTAAACTCCATTTATACCATCCTTAAAAAAAGAAAAGGGAGTGAAGGAAAGGAAAGGTTAGGGGATTAAACTTTGCAGATGCTTTGCACAGCCTGGCTAAAGCTCTGGCAAGACCATCTCAACCTTTGATCCCTTTGGGGAAAGAAGCAGTTATTTGAGCAGGCTTTTTTGGAACACATGCTGTGGACATCTGTGTCAGCAGACCCTAATCAAGGCAGACCCATAGCGCTGGACCAATTTGTGTTCCAGGATTCAGACAAAAATATGAAATTCCTGATGGGATAACTAGCTACCTGTAGGGGCACGGATGAGTTTCCTGGATAGATTGTGAATGAGTGACAGTTTAATCCAGGTTTTTTCCATGTCCGTTTTTTAGGGTTTTTTCTTCTTTAAATCTAGGAGTCTTTTAAAGAGATAGGTGTTCAGAGCATTACCCAGAAGTTCACTAGCTTCAGGAGGAAAATGATTATTTTTTTCTCTGCAGTTCCATCTCCATCTCCCCCCATTCCCAATTTGAAGTAACAAGAGTCAAAAAAAATTCTGTGAAAGTTTCACAGGATTTTGCATCCAAGGAAGATTGATGCAGAGAACCCTATAATTTAGTTTGCACATAATCCAAACTAGAAATTTGAGGGGGGAAAAAAGCCTCCACACACTCCTCCCCTTGCACTTCCTGAAGCCCTCAAGGCCTTACAAAATCTGGTAACCGAAGCAAAGCTGGAAATGAGTTTGCCATTCATTGTCTCTGGTGCTGTAGATCTCTAGCACGATTCCAAGTTCTCAAAATCCCAGATTACAAGACACAGCAAGGCTTTAGGGCCTGAGCAAGGCACTCAGTCGTTTACATTGGCACAAATTATGAGCAAAAACATCAAAGTAAATGGGCAAAGCAACTAATCCATACACCAACCAGCTGGTTTCAAGCATGGCTCATCTTGACTAGTGCAAACCATCTCACCCTAACCTAACAGCTTCACCCGCCCCCAG
Organism: Gymnogyps californianus; assembly: GCF_018139145.2. Taxonomy (NCBI): domain Eukaryota; kingdom Metazoa; phylum Chordata; class Aves; order Accipitriformes; family Cathartidae; genus Gymnogyps; species Gymnogyps californianus. The sequence goes on along the minus strand of NC_059490.1, from coordinate 10,484,439 downwards.
CCCAGATTTGTTCTTATTTCAGCACACATGGCCAAAATCCCAAGCAGGAGCAAAGCCTATGCTCCAGGACGAGGATCTGCAGCTCATTTCAGCATTTGACAGTCACAAGAACCAGAGTGTCTTTTCCTCTGTCTTTGCCCCTTTAGTTGAGCGTTTTGTGAAAGTCTCACTGAGAACCTTTCTCTCTCACCCCTAATCCACTTAAAATTGTCTGGAGTAGTCAACAGTGCAAAACTCACCATCCGCGAGAGAGGCATAAGTAGTAGCCAAACATACAAGCACAAAGCAACTCAGGCTGGTTGGGACACAGCAGCGGAACGAGGAAGCTCGATGGCAGACAAAGCAGGAACAGCTCCTCCGTGTTCGCTGCAAGCCACCGTCAGTACTGGTCTGACAGTGCCAAATCCAGACTCGAACTAGAAAGTGAACTCAAAGTGTCAGTAACTCAGCAGAAGCCCCACGGACTGCCCCCACGCAGCCTCTCACTGCAATGAGGTCTTTCCCATTGGGCCACAGAATGGTTTAATAAATAATTTACATGAGAGCGGAGCCCCATTAACAAAACATATTATACCTTTGCACACATGAGTGGTCCAACACAAGGTCAGAAACAGGAAAACAGAGCATGGGGATTAAAAAAAGCCAAAAAAGTAAAAAAGCCCCACAGATAACCACAACACATCCTTGGTTTTCTTAGGTCTGTTCCTTATTCTCCAAATTACCCACACAGCAAAAACTGGGATAGGGAAATCCAGCTGTTTCAACAGCACAGACTAACGTGGGTCTTTGGCACAAGGATAAATTTTGCCCTGAATTAACAAGAGCCATAGTAACTGGAGTCTTTGAGAGGCACTGTCAATATTTGCTCCACTTGTCATTGACAGAAAGCACAAATCCTGCAGCCTGAGTTTCAGTGCATTTCAAACACGCTCATCTAGAAGCACTGAAGCAGGCTCTGCTCAGGGTGCTAATGAGATTAGCACCCACGAGAGACCTGCCCAGGCAGTAACCCTGATGGGTGGGATGGGCTGGGTGAGCAGTAGAGAAGGGAGGGGAAGAAAGTCCCACCGCTATCATGTAAAGCGTCATGACTAATGTGACACCAGGTAGTAGTAGCATCTATTCTATGTTAGAAGTAAACACTTCATAAGGACAGGTATTCTCCTGCGAGCATCTCTGATATGAGAAACATTTAGCATCTTGCCAGTTACGTGTTACATGAACCTTCAGAAATTAACCTAAACCCTTGCAGATTATTTTTTACTTCCCCCCAACACACACTGAGACATTGGCACTGACAAGGCGTTCCCAGGATCCATGCTTCTAAAACCAGTCTTAACACACTAATGATATTATCCGAGAGCTATGTTTATCAGAGTATGCCACTGGAGTTTGAAAGTCTTTTCCCAGTTACTTTCTTTCCTGGTTGGACATTGGGCACAGACAGCACTATGTCCTCAGCATGCTACTGAATTTCTCCCCTCATCCCCCTTTAGCAGGCAATAACTCTGTTGAAAATTCTTCTAGCAGGATATAATACCAGAAGTGTGACTTAAGGTTGCCAAGTTCACGAACAGGTGGCAGCCTACTTCTCTCGCAGGGAAATTACTTCTCTTGATTTACTAAATTCACACAGCAAACTGAATGAACTATGCCCATGTTAGAAGTCCAGTATGGGTCACCACTTCAATTGCTCTCCTCAGTCGCTGAGCCACGCACATCTCTGGGCTGTAGGGTGGAGAAAAAAAGAACCAGGCAGCTCACACTATTTGAAAGGAGAACAAGCACAAGACTTAAGAAGCAGCTTAAGCATCTGTTATTCTCCAGCCTGGTGGTGGAGGCCTTTCTGTGCACATTAGTGAGACACCATGAAAGGAATTTGGAGTATGCAGCGCTAGTTGTCTGCATTTTCACATAGGTACTCCCTTGCTCCATTGTCACTTGGTTTCTCTCCCACCTACAAATTCACATCTGCATAATGTCATTACTTTCAAGGCAACCTGTCTGGCTCGAGAGCACCATCAGATTCCTTTGGTCCCTAAAGCCAGTGTTTAATAGAGCCTGTAGGCATTCTAGAAAACACACAGAGCCCCAGGACAGCTGGTACTGGAGCCCCAGTGGGGACCAAGCTCCAGCTGTGCTACACACTCTAACACAGCAGGAGAGTCTGTCCCAGGCAGCTCAAGGTGGGCAAGTAGGTCTGTGATGCAGCCAAATGACTGCAGCTCACAGGGGCCACCTGAGCTGGCCTGGATACCAGTGATGGTTAGAGGCATTTTCCAGCTGCAGGCATTTCTACCTTCAGCAGTCCCACTGATTTCCATCATGCATCCCCTCACCCTGACACCTAGAACAAAGCTGAACAACTGCATGCTCCTCTGCTATTATTGTATTTAACACACTGCACTATTGCAGGAAGCTGTCCCAGCCAGGCAAGGAATTTGCAGTCTGGGGACCATCCATCCACAGAAACACCACTTGAACCCCAGATGAGAAGCCCCATTTCGTTAGAGCAATCCAGCTGCACCTAATTCAAACAGCAATGAGCTTGCTGTCTGCTTTCTTACATTACTTCTTCCTGAATCCTTCTGCTCCACTCTACATCAAGGGAAAAAAACATCATTTCTTTCCTCAAGAGCTAATTCCCACACACTGCAATGAGAGAAATGCAATGTTCTGAGCAATAAAAGCTGGAAAGTGGAATTATTTTCTGCACCATTCAGATGGAAATGAAGCCTAGCCTCAATTCTGCCACCCACCTGGAGCCATGGTATGATCCTATAGATCTTTGGATCAATACCGCATCATAGCTACAAAACTAGAAGGGGTGAAAAGAAGAGGCACAAAATCAAGGAGTGTAAATTTTAACTAAATTAGTTCTGTAAGGGTCGCCCCCTTCACTGCCACTTTTTGGCAAAAGGTACAGCAGTCAGCTGGGGGACAGAGGAGTGCAGACAGAGCATTTTTCTTCCTTTAAAGATAGCTGGTGTTTATTCTGAAGGCCATTATCCCTTACCCCCAAATAAACGCACAAGATTATGTTGCATGTTTTCTGTTTGCCTGTGTGTGGAGAGAACAAGAGAGAGTGATACACCCTGTATTATTTCTTAACGATTCACTAAATTGCAGCATCTCCACAGGAGGAGTGGTTTGAACCCCCTCCCTGGTTGCTATCCACCCAGGCATTTTGTTATAGGCTACCAGATGAGTTTCTGCCCACACAGTAGAGAGATGAAGAACGACAGGGGTTTGCATTTGTTTGCTTGTAATTTAGGGCTGCCTTACATCACAGCACATAGCTGAACACGACATCGTCAGGGAGAGCTGATGCTCAGGACTGTTTTCCCGACTGCCCGATTCCCTGGCTCTCCAGGGACATCTCCTTTGTGTCTGAGGGACAGTTATTTCATGGACTCCAGTACATGGGCTCCAGAGAAGCACTGCTCAGAAACCACCTGAGTGATAAAGGGGGATAAAATTGTGTTCCACATATTTATTTTGAACTCTCAGGGGCTTCCCACCTGGGAAGTTCACCTTGTTCCTCTTCTCCAGAGGAGACCCTGACCCCCACCATAGAGGTGGCCCAGAGACAGAGACCACTCTGCTGCAGAGGGCTGCCAGCCCCCACACCTCCAGCCACATCCCCAGAGACCAGAGAAGGAGAAACAAAACATCAGAGCTCTGCAAGTCCTTCAGTAGCTGCTTTCTACCGAGCAGAAGTACAAGAAGCCAAAGCCGCTTTCTACCAAGCAGAAGTACAAGAAGCCAAACACAGCCATACAGCAAGCCTGCTATGCATGCCAGGAACACCACACTGCTACAGCAACATCCTCACCCACCACCTCCACATCCCAGCCCCAGAGAAGAGAGCGGGAACACCTTACCTTCCCCACCAAGATGAACCCCACGCACGGGCCTCACACCAGAGCCTTGGAGCCAAAGCAGCAGCTCTACACGTGCTTTCCAAAGCAGGTACCAAGCAGGTCATGCCCCACCGGCCTGCAGCAGCCTGGCACAGGCACCACTCACTCTGCTGGAGAGGAGAGACTGGTTCCCCAGCTCCTCACTTATTTCCCCTGGGTCTTGCTAACCGCCCGCAGCTGCAGGCCCCCGTGATGGCAAGTGCAGGCAGGTTTGCTGGGGGGGAGCAGCCTGGCCTCCCTGCCCTGCTCAGCTGCTGGCCCCTCGTTAAAGACCCATCTTCAGGGTTTGAGCTGATGCATCAAAGGATATCTTGCTACTGGCCACCCAGACATTGTCTCCTAGCTCATATCTGAGACCAGCGTGGTAACAGTGCTGGTATTTATCACCTTCCAAAACACTGATGCCCTTCTACGGGAGTGCAATTCTTCAGTGCAGGGTTGCTTCCCTCTTTTTTTTTTTGGTTTAATCAGAAGTTTTACAAGATCTGATCCTCTCCTTATGCCCTCAGCTCCTGAAGTCCAGTGAATTCAGGCCTTTTGCCTTAAAAAATAAAAAGAAGTCCTTAATCCTCCTACCTGACAGGAAAAGCCAACAGATGACGATCCCCAAGGTCCGCACTGCAGTTCAAAAGAGCCCACAAGATTTTTTTTAGCTTTCAGTATTTCCTGAGTTTTTTCATGACTGTGAATGCCCACAGTTAACAACAGTGTAACATTGAGCCCAAATCCTTAACTATTGTACCCAGGGCAGCCGCCGCACGTTCCACCTCTCATCAGCCCTGATCCCACAGCGAGAGCCACGCAGGCAGACCGCTGTCTTACACAGGGCACAGAAGTTCGTTCTCCTGGATTTCATTGCAGGTTCCTAATCAAGGGCAATATTTATAACCCTAGGTTTATTTCTGTGGTGTCCCCAAACACTTTAGCTAATAGAGATGAACCTTCTAGTACCAGTTTATCTTTTCTCCTTTATGCCAATATTTAATGCCTTCTTTCATCCACTTCAGTAATGAATCATCTGTTTTTGTATGATTAGGGTTATGAACAGCTCAGTACTTGTGCAATGGAACATTAGGGCAGGGATATAGATGCCCATAGGACAGAGATAAGGATTCATGAAAGAGGAGACTGGGCTGATTTGAGAGAAATGCGTTTAAAAATGCATTAGTGAAGAGTAACAGAATGAAAATACTTGATGAATATTTTAAGTGGCCAAATATTAAAAGTGTGTAGGTGTGTGTGTATATATATATTCACAAAATGAAAGGCACTGGTTTTAATGTCCAACCAATCTTTAATTTGCACCACTGATGGGATTTATCTGAATTTGGGGCATGAGTCTGCAAGGTGCTTAGCCTGCCGGTCCAGGTCTGGAAAAGCTTTGAAGCACTGATTTCATAGTGGGTTTATTCATATGAGGGAAGTACAGGTTAAAGTACAGGATACACTGAGCTGTTCTGTGGGGACAGCCTGCCACGACCCATGTCTCCCAGCACTGAATACTTCAGGTGAAGACAAAGACTGTAATACTGTAGCAGTCAGTGTTTTACAGGGAAAAAAATACAGAACATCAAAATTTTACCCATGGTCTCAGCATCTGTAGATGTAAAAGAGAAAGCAATGCTTTCAGAGACTCCTGGGAGGCTTACCATTGCAAGTGACCAACAACCAGAACTTTGCAGTATGAGTTCAAGGTCCTCAGTGACTCATGATTAGATAAATCCTCATAAGTTCCCATCTCTATAAGATACATACAAAATTCATTGCAAAAAAAATATTTTTTTTCTAATGAAAAACTGCATAAAAAGGCCAGAAACCAATAAAACTCCTTAAAAAATAAGTCACGTTCATTGTAATAATCCTGAAACAATCAAATTAAGAACAAGGTTTTTTTATACTCCTACGCACATGCATATACATGGAGGTGGATAAAGTTCTTTCTCTCAGATGACAACAATTTTACAGGAAAGTTCAAAAAATCTATAAAAAATACATCTCATTAAATCTTGAAGCATTTTTTCATAAGAGATTGTAAAGCCTTTAAGAGGTTTCAGCATTACTACCTAAAAGGACAGAGTACTCTCCCCTGTTATTAAAATGACCCAGAAGTAAGAGGAGGTTAAGTACTGCAAGGACCCAGCCCTGAGTGCACATCAGTCAAAATAAAAAAATAAACAATTATACATGCTTTGATTTCTGTGTCCTGAGGTTTTCATTACTCGGCGGGACAGCCTTTAAGCGCACACTAAGATCCCATGAAGCCCTAACAGAATGGGCACATACCAGAGTGATGCAATAGAGCGACCACATCTCTGCATGTTTTTTTGGATGACCAACTTCCTGTTGGAATGAGTATTTTAAAGCTGGGAAGAATTTGTAACATTATAAAATTAACAAATGTTTTGGGGAACTTGCACTCTCGGACCTTTTTAAAAAGATGTAAAAAAATACAGGTTGATTCACAGAGGTTTTGTTATAGACTGCTGCCTTTTCTCCCTTCGGACTGGCGTCTAAAGATGGCAGTGAAAGCTGTACCTGTACTTCTCAGACCTCTTGCTAAACTGAACCTTAATTTTCTGGCCGTAGTTCAGAACGATTGCAGACGTCGGTACGCTGCGATGCACGCTGCACGCACCCCCTGTGCCATGTGCCGGCACAAAGCTTCAGAGCAGCCACGGGGACCCGTCTGTACCTGGCACACGCGTCACTGCTGGCAGCGTGAAACAAAATCCATGGGGGATCTCCTACCTGAGCTGCACATTGACTCATCGCAACACTCAATCGTGTTTTTGCTTAAATACTCCCACCAAAGAAACCCCAACGATCTCCAGTCAAGAGATCCGTCGCCAACTGCAATGCTTCCTCCACCCACAGACAAGACCGGCATGCTCATTACCAAAAGCATATAAGGCTTCTGCAGGCTCAAAACATCTCGCAAACACTTTTAATTAATTTTTCCAGCATGCAGGATGAGTAAACACACTATTGTTGATGCTGTCGGCTGTTTGATATAAGTCCCAGACCTCTTTCAGTTTCACTCAGAAATACTTTGACCTCTGTCAAAAATTCATTGACAATAAGGTCCCTCCAAGTAAATGTTTGCAACAGCAACAAAAGAGGAGGTAATAGTGTGCCTGCTATGCATACAAGAGGCATAATACTGGTTTAGATTTCTATGGTAATTTCTTCAGCTACAGTATCAAGCTTTGGCGACTTTTTAACTGCTGAATTACTGTAATATTTCTCATAAGAAATCCTGAAATCTAGGTTCCAGACATAAAAACTCCTTAGATATATTTTGTACCTAGCGAAAAGCTAAATCTTTATTTATTTATTTATCACTACTGCACTCAAAGGAAAGGGTGGCCAGCAGTCTGTGAAATTATTGTTTGCTTCTGAATGTAGTTACCACAGCTGAGGACTTAATACTTGGCTAATGCCTGCGATCCTTATTAACATAAATATTGTAACAGTCAGGCAGGATGGAAGTCATACATGAGATAAGATCTTGTCTGTTTCTGGTGATATGATCTCAACACTAGTCAATTAAAACTGCTGGAGTATTTCGTAATCATTGTCATATCAAATTACCGCACTGATGCATACGTTAAGTAGGAAAAGTTATTATATTACCGCGTGGGGCGAAAGAAGGGCTAAAAGAATACTGCAGCGCTAGTAGTTTATGGAGACATAAAAATAACCGTGGACAGTGTTATAGTTATTCTGAGGACCACTATAATTGTATAATAATTCTGTTTACACTTGTCCATCCCATTTTTCTTATAGGAAGTTATATATGAAATGATTCTACAGGACTGTTCAAGGGACTAAGATATAAACCCTGGGAGATTGTTTTTCCTTACTCTTACCAATGGCACTTTACAACGTACTCTTCTTTGCAGAGGCTGACTTCGGGTAGTCAATATAACATATTCCTATAAGACTGTCAGTAGGATTGGTAGGGTAATTTGCAGAGGTTTTGTGGATCTGCAAATTGAGAATCAGCCCTTGGAGGATTAAGGTTTCAAATTTAATTTTACGCTAATTCTAGGCATTTTTTGAAAAACGACAAGCTTGGCTTTACTACCTCATATACAACATTATTTACTTCGCCTTGGGCTCTTGTTATTGTTTTGGGAGGATACCAAGCTAATGTAACACTGCCCTAGCTGCTTATATGCATCGAGCAAGGCCATTTGCATGCGGCGTGTCTGACAATTAAGTGCGACACTGCAGAGTTCATCGGCAAGTAAGCCCGCATTTGGTATTAAGAAGTGCCGAGGCCTGATCCTGCTCCTCTCTTGCTGGTGAACGTCAGCAGCGGTTAACAGCCCATACTATGCAAAAGGCATGCGGGTTCACGTCGAATGATCCCCTCCAAAAAGATCTGCCATTCCTGTCAATCAATTCCTTTTTATGACTCCTGGATTGTTTTCTTATGTCACCAGGATTAGTAGTTTGTATTTTTAATTGGAAATATCTCCCAGAAAACCTGACTAACGTCAGGGCCCCGCCATGAGAAACACAGCGCAAACACAAAGTTAGAGAAAGTTCTTGCCCCCAAAATCTCCAGTCTGAAATCTCAATAGTGTCAAGTTCCAAGACCATACACAGGACACATAATCTTATTTGCTGGAATAAATTGCAGATTGTTATTTTTTTTAAAAGGAAAAAAAAAATAAAATTGGAGAGCACTTCTAGAAATGAGTAAGGTTTCACCTAGTGATAAAGGTAGTTATGCTCCAGTAATGAGGAGAAAGGGAACTTGCTATCAAGAATTAATGAGATCACAAAGAACAGGCAGGGGAAGTGAACATTTTTAAAATGTCCCTGCTGAACACCAGGAATAATAGAGTGAGAAAAAATGGAGTAGATCCCTGTGGTAAAAACTATTAGAGGCGGCGAATTATAAAACTATTAACCAGAATGTAACTCCCAATTAAAAGATGATTTAACACTGGAATCTGATGGATGAATTTTGATTAAATGGAGAACTATTAGGAGCCCTGGGAAATGGACTTCTCCTGCCAGTTCTAAAAGTTAAAAGGCAGTTTGATATAAAAATTTATAAATTAAGGTTAATTACTTTAAATAACATGGCTGGAAGCAATAAAAAGAAATTTATAATATTCTCTGGAGTTTTAGGAAAATAATATAGATATCCGCACCTCTCAATGGAAAATCGAATTAGCGTCCCCAAGTACAGGTTGACAAAGACAAAGGCAAAATACACGGGCTGACAAAGGGGCTGCACGGGAAGCTGAACGACTCATAGCCTTTGATCTGCCAGAAAACTCCTTGTCCAGTGCCACAGTGACTCTGTTCTCAGCGTTTTTGTGCAAAGGAGCGGTGCTTCTTCACTTCGGCCTTTGAAACCCCCAGTGAGCACGCTGCAAACCAAACGATGGATGCCGAAGATGTCCAAAAAGGCAGGCTGATTCTCCTGCCCTTGAAGAAAGGTTTGGCTCTACAAGCAGGTAGGCAAAAATTGATATCAGGTAACCAAATCTGTGATAGCAATGGGAGGGGACACAGTAGCCCAAAGCAAGGTCAAACAGTCCTTCTCTTAAGGGCTCATCATTGTTACTTATAAACCTTTAAATATTGTAAGAAATGATTCAGCCTAGGCGAGGAACGGGCTTGTCCAGAGAGGTGTTGTGGGTTATTCAGAAATGCGGAGTTGGAGAGCGAGCGCTGCCCAGCTCCCAGAGACCGCGGGTGCCTGCTCCGGCCGGAGGGCTCTCAAATGCACGACAGGGAAGCTCAGCTGGAGGTGGGTTACAATACATTACACCAGTTCTTGTGGAATACGCTTTAATGTAGAGAAAGAAGAGTGTTTGGGGGGTAAGGCACTGAGTTCAGCCTGAATCTCGTTTATCCTTTCAAGTGGATCCCACGGAGGAGGTGGGGATTGAGGAAGAAAAGCATGTGCCCATGTCACTCCACATTAACTGCCTGGACTGGATCGTTCCCCGAGGAAATACAGCAGAAGGCCGCAGAAGAGGAAAAGGCTTCTCCTGTGACAGCCTCCTGGGGCTTTGATACAACCATTGCCAAAGAGGGTCACAGAGGAGGCAGAAAGCCTGGAAGGTTTCCACAGATCCCAAAGGATTCCCAGGGAGCTGGAATCATTATACGGAGACATTCTCCACTAATAGAAATGTCTCCTTGCCCCCCTGCTCCACTCTGACCTAGCTGGCAAGGGATCTTCCTCTGAGCGTCGCAGACAGGAGAAGAGAGCATTCGCCAGACAACCGCCACGGGTCAGGTCGCACCAGCTTCTCCAGCTCCGCAGTGCCAGGACGCCGAGGAAGGCTCCCACTCCTTTCCTCTGTATGCACCCCAGGCCCATGAAGGCTCCCACAGGGAGCGTGGAGCATGCTGCACACTGGCTCCAGCTCCTGTTTTACTCCTTACCAAACCCAAACGAAGGGGCAGATCTCTGCAGGCTGACGTTGAGAGTCTGAACCAGACCCCAGATGTCTTCTGTCCCTCCGCTCCATGAACACCTGGCCCTGGGGAAGGCCGAGGTGGAGGAAGCAGTCGTGCATCCCACGTTCTGCTGCTCATCCAACTGGATGTGTGCCCTCCCGATCGCTCACTGCTCGGAGTTTGGGTCCTTTCTGTGCCTTTCGAATGACTGTGCGGTTGTGGGCCCACCAAATTCTCCCTTCCCCAGCTTCTGTTCTCCTGCTGCCCGGTGTACCTATGCACCCCTATGTCTGTCCGTTTACATACAAACACACACTGTTTCAGCCTCCTCCTGTCACCTTCCTCCCTCGCTGTCCCCCCAGGGGTGATCCTGTGCCCGTTCACTTGGATCTAAACCCGGGATACCCCCCCCACCACACACAGTAACCCACCCCGCTCTCTGAGTTACCACTCTGTTCCACACCATGATCAGAAAACCTCTCTGCTGAGTGAGCAATTTTTTCTAGTTTTCGGTCCCTTTGAGTGTTGACCCTTGAAATTTCCAGCTCCTCCCTACCCCCTTCCCCACACACACTGCTTCAGAGTCACCCCATGCCCCCCGTTCTTTGTCTTACAGCCTTCCCTGCCCCAGCCAGGGTAAGTGCACCGCTGCTCCTTTAAGGCTCGGTGCCTGTAAGTGATTACTCTTGGCTATCACTTTTTCTATATCAGACATGTCATGGTGAAGAATCTTCAACCTTGACTCTTACAGCTGCCCTAATTATAGGACATATTTTTGGTGCTGTGTCTTTATTCCTTTCCGTGCTGGCACTCTGACCCCGGTGCTTCCTCCGTCGCGCTTGTGTTAACAAGGTTGTCCATTCTACAGTTTCCTCACTCTGATTTGTAACTCGAAATTACCATATCTGGCTTTCACTCACTGACAACCGTCACTTTAAATAGGCCTTTTAAAGTTAATACGATGTCCATTCTAAAGTGGAGTATTACTTTTCAGTGATGTTAAATGAGCAATTTAAGGAGCTATAGGCTTTTCTTATAAGAAAAATTAAATTTTATCTGCTACTTAATTTATGAATAGGGCTAACCCTAAACAAATCTGTCATAAGCTGCTGCCACCCCTAAAAAAAATAATAATACAAGAATAACTCTAGTTAATGGTGGTAAAATACAGAAGAAATATACGAATTATTCATAAAAACATGTCTAGCTCACACTTTTTAGAGCCTCAGGTACATGCTGCAGCAGGAATATACTCCCTTTTAGGTCTCACCCAGTGAACCTAGTGGATCCGTGGCCAACAGGGACAATATCACTGACTGGGAAACGTTCGATCAGTGCTATCATGCTATCAGTGGTGCCTCAGTACGTAGAACAGTTTTCTACTTGCTAGTTCACGCTGTCTCACGGAAGGATATTTAGACTAACATACATTTTTGCCGAGATGGATGGAATTCAGCTACTGCTGGAAACGGCTTTGTCCCATTCCTTCAACGCCACAGATGATCAGTGAGGAGCCTGCCCAGCTTTCCTCCAAAAAAGGCAAGGCTTCACAGCCTGCTGAAAAGGAAGGGGATAATGATTCTCCGATGAAATCAGGGGAGCAGAAGCTGAGAGATCTGGCCTGTGTCCGTGGTTTATCACTCACGCCCTGCTACGCCATGCTCTCTGACCAGGGTTTTCAGAGTGCCTGTTCTCTTCTGAAAGCCTCGGTCTCCATCCCTCTGCCGTCCACCATTGCCTAAGCGAGGCCATAAACCTCCCCACTTCTCACTGGGTTGCGGGACTAAGTTCCCTCCTGTTTGGCAAATGATTTGAGAACAAACCTCCCTTCTTGCAGAAAGCCCCTACCTCCAGGCAGCTCAAGCAGCTCCAACCTGCCTGAGATTTCAGTGTTCATGTGGGATCAACATGCTGGGCCTAATGTTTTTCCCCTGCCTTCTGAAAGGTCAGAACGGCAGTATATTGAATCTCTAAACATACTGATCACACAGCTCTGCTAGCTCACTAGAATCCATTAATATCCAAGATACTGGAAGGGAAAGGGAAAAAAACCTTCCTCCATGAACTTAAATCAATTAGCTGGGACTAAAAAATGTAGATTCTTGTGGAAGAATAAAAAATGGAAAACACCAGGCCTCATTATCCTGTCCCTGAAGTGCCAGAGGGTAAAATTATCTTTCATGATGATGTTCTGCATTGATTAGTCAAACATGTAGGAAATCATATTAAAGATTTGACACCTGATGTGGGATCAGAAGAGCTGTGTGCTACAAAAGCACATGCAAATGTCGTGGTGAAGCGGTACGTGCTTTGGCCAAAGGAAAGGAAGACAAGAGATTGTGGAAATATGATGGGAAAAAGAAAACTTGGAAAATTCCCTGTGGAAGAATCTTGTAGGTTTTAATGCTCGGTTCAAGAAAAAAGAAAAAAATCTGTTTCCACAGAAGGCACTTCAAGAAGCTATATAATAATTTCCAGATCATTTCTTCTTTGCTTTTTGTTAATTATCGTGTAGAACCCTGTACCCAGAAGTTGATTAGATGCATTCAGGTTCAATAGGCAGAGTAAATTCTAGACAGCCATATGCAGAAATCAAGTACTCTCAAAGAGACACGTTATCAAGGTTTATAGTTCCGTAGTGACCTCACGGTGGATTCAATAAAAAAATAGATAAAGCTAGAATTAATGGAAAGAAATATCGCCCCGAAATAGGAGACCAAGATCTACCGGTGGATTGAACTGATGTAACTTACTCAACTTCAAAGAAGCCACAGTGACTTACACCACCTGAGACCAGGCTCTTGCAGTCACCCTAAGAGCAGGGCAGAAAAGGCTGATCAGATCCCTTTGGACCAAGGGTGAAATCCTGGCCTTGCTGGAATCCACAGAGAAGTCTCCATGATCCCTGTCTCTGCAAACACCTCCACAATAAGCATCTGTGTCCTCCAGAGCTGCAAAAGGATCATAAATGACTGCAGCTCTTGTCTCCTGAGTACCTGCAGCACCATGGTGAAAAAGAGCTGTGTCTTCAGCGTCAGCCAGGTACCAGGTTAGAGGCAAATCAGCCCCTGTATTGACAGAAGCCATTTCACTGAGCTCCAGAGCTGTTACAGTCCCAAATCAGGAAGGGGAAAGAAACAACTTTTAGCTATTTAAGTAGTGCCACTGCCATAGTGAGTGATCTTGCCTGAATCAAGGCCAGAGACACAGCATTGCTACAAGAATCTGCCGTTTAATATTAAAGCCTTGCAAACCAAGTAGCCTGCAAGAGTGGCTTTTCTCATGACTCTTTACTGGTGGTGAGGATCATAATGTGCGTCTCTATGATCAAAATGCTGACTGCCTTCAAAACCAGACGAACCATTAGATGAAAACATTGTATAAAATCATTATAGGCCTATGCTCTTATCAGACAACCATAATCAGCAGCTCTGGGATCTTCCAGCACTTCAGGGCTAATTTCTACGTCAGTGTTAAGTAAATTCCATGGCATGGATAACCTAAATTATTTGGCAGATTAGACTGCAGCAAGCATAGCAAACATTACTTAAAACGTTTTTAAAACTGCTGTACAAAAAGTGCACTATAGCGATAAATTAGAGCAATACCTAATTAATATGCACAAAAAGCCCTATAGTTAAATAATTTTAACCCCTTCCTTACCACTGATTCTTAAGAATGATGTGAACAGAACACATACTGCAATCAGCTAAGCAGAAAAACATCTTGGTTATAAGATGAGGCTGCCAGGAGTGCAAATGTCTAACAGAAGAAAACCACCCATAAACAGAGTGAGCGACTGAGGCTTCCCCATTCAAAACTATGTTCTTCCTCTCATTACTCCGATGTCAGCATCACTCTACCAATTCATCCAGCTCTCTTAGCATTGAGCTCCTTACCTCAAGTTCTCTCTCCCTGTTTATTTCCACTGCCTTGTGAATATGAACATTTTTCTCCCTTCTGGACTATAAGAACAAAGAATTTTTACTGTAGGGCAAGACTCAGAACATGATACCGCCCATCGCTTCATCTGATACGTGCTCCCTACTTCTTCCCACCACCCTACCATATTCTGCCTCCACATTGTTGTTCCACAACATAAAGGCACGCGCTTGATGTATGGCCCACCCACCCATCGAAGGTCCATGCTGCCTTCAGCAAGGTTCTCACCCATGCACTCTCAGTTCTCTCTGTTGTTCTTTCAAAAAGGATTCTCCCTTTCTTCTCTGGCTTTACTTCCATCTCATACTTGGTATTTAGACCCAGCAATGACCATCACAGTCCCTTGGCAGTTTTCTGTGCAGACGTGGGGCAAGCAGCAGAGCAGTTTTCAAGATGCTTTACGACCCCACGCAGCTGTATTCAGACTGGAACATTTGAACTCCAAACTGAGCAATTGAACTCACATCAAAATTGCTGCTGACAGTGTAACTGAATAAAAGACCTACTTTTCTAATCCCTGAGGCCAATACAAGAAACAGTGGTGAAGAAATGGATATTTTTCATCCATTTGGCTGCAGTGATCACCATTAAATTTGAACATAAAGCTCAAAAGACCCATGTAGTGTCACCAAAAATCCTGGAGTGGACTGTCAGATGGTAGTAAATCACTTGGAAATGACTTTATGGGTGGAATCATAAAGTGATTTTGGAGCAAAAGTTTTATAGAAAATCACTGAGTTCTGGGGGGAAGGAAAGTTTTGATTTCTCCCCTTCCTCCTTTTTTTGCTCTCAGTGCCGACCACCCCACCCCATCCCACCAACAAATTAATCAGGTTTGAGTGCCCAGTTTAAAATTTCTCAGGGAACATCTGTCTGGTTTGTCTGTATTTGCAGAGGGACAGCATGTACTGCTGAAGACCACGACCTCCTGATGATGCTTGTGTCACCCTGGAGACAGGGGTGACCTCACAGCATGAGAAAAGCAGGCTACATCTGCAGAAGATGATTTTATGGGCACAAAGTTACAGAAAACCACTGACAAGAAGCCGATACAGCTGATGCACTTTCCTGGACTATTTAGACAAATGGGCTACACAATATAGTCCCACTGGCAGCTCCGTGAGTAGTGGGGTAGCAGGAGGCAAGTACAGTATCCATATATTCACAGGTACCTCTAATGTACACAAAAATATATAATAAGCATCAGCAGTCTTCATTAGAGTGCAACCAAGAATTATGGAGATCCTAACCTTGCAAGACGAATAAATTATTGCCAGAGGATTATTATGTATTCTA